>NW_028270143.1:84877547-85040672 GCF_037043375.1 Chiloscyllium plagiosum
AAGAGAAAGAAGGAAGAGAAAGAGAAAGAAGGAAAGAGAAAGAAAGAAGGAAGAGAAAGAGGAAGAGAAAGAAGGAAGAGAAAGAAGAAGAGAAAGAAAGAAGAGAAAGAAGAAGAGAAAGAAAGAAGAGAAAGAAAGAAGAGAAAGAAAGAAGAGAAAGAAAGAAGAGAAAGAGAAAGAAAGAAGAGAAAGAAAGAAGGAGAGAAAGAAAGAAGAAGAGAAAGAAAGAAGGAAGAGAAAGAGAAAGAAAGAAAGAAGAGAAAGAAAGAAGAGAAAGAAAGAAGAGAAAGAAAGAAGAGAAAGAAAGAAGAGAAAGAAGAAGAGAAAGAAAGAAGAGAAAGAAAGAAGAGAAAGAAAGAAGAGAAAGAAAGAAGAGAAAGAAGAAAAGAAAGAAAGAAGAGAAAGAAAGAAGAGAAAGAAAGAAGAGAAAGAAAGAAGGAAGAGAAAGAGAAAGAAGGAAGAGAAAGAAAGAAAGAAAGAAGAGGAAAGAAAGAAGAAGAGAAAGAAGAAGAGAAAGAAGAGAAGAAGAAGAGAAGAAAGAAGAGAAAGAAAGAAAGAAGAGAAAGAAAGAAGAGAAAGAAAGAAGAGAAAGAAGAAGAGAAAGAAAGAAGAGAAAGAAAGAAAGAAGAGAAAGAAAGAAAGTAGAGAAAGAAAGAAAGAAGAGAAAGAAAGAAGAAAAAGAGAAAGAAGGAAGAGAAAGAGAAAGAAAGAAGAGAAAGAAAGAAGGAAGAGAAGAGAAAGAAGGAAGAGGAAAGAAAGAAAGAAGAAGAGAAAGAAAGAAAGAAGAGAAAGAAAGAAGAGAAAGAAGAAGAGAAGAAGAAAGAAGAGAAAGAAAGAAGAGAAAGAAAGAAGAGAAAGAGAAGAAAGAAGAGAAAGAAAGAAAGAAGAGAAAGAAAGAAGAGAAAGAAAGAAGAGAAAGAAAGAAGAGAAGAAAGAAAGAAGAAGAGAAAGAAAGAAGAGAAAGAAAGAAGAGAAAGAAAGAAGAGAAAGAAAGAAGAGAAAGAGAAAAGAAGAGAAAAGAAAGAAGAGAAAGAAAGAAAGAAGAGAAAGAAAGAAGAGAAAGAAAGAAGAGAAAGAAAGAAGGAAGAGAAAGAGGAAAGAAAGAAGAGAAAGAAAGAAGGAAGAGAAAGAGAAAGAAGGAACAGAAAGAAAGAAAGAAGGAAGAGAAGAAAGAAAGAAGGAAGAGAAAGAAGGAAGAGAAAGAAGGAAGAGAAGAAGAAGAGAAAGAAAGAAGAGAAAGAAAGAAGAGAAAGAAAGAAGAGAAGAAAGAAGAGAAAGAAAGAAGAGAAAGAAAGAAGAGAAAGAAAGAAGAGAAAGAAAGAAGAGAAAGAAAGAAGAGAAAGAAAGAAGAGAAAGAAAGAAGAGAAAGAAAGAGAGAAAGAGAAAGAAAGAAAGAAGAGAAAGAAAGAAGAGAAAGAAAGAAGAGAAAGAAAGAAGAGAAGAAAGAAAAGAGAGAAAGAAAGAAAGAAGAGAAAGAAAGAAGAGAAAGAGAAAGAAGGAAGAGAAAGAGAAAGAAAGAAGAGAAAGAAAGAAAGAAGAGAAGAAGAAGAGAAAGAAAGAAGAGAAAGAAAGAAGAGAAAGAAAGAAGAGAAAGAAAGAAGAGAAAGAAAGAAGAGAAAGAAAGAAGAGAAAGAAGAAAAAGAAAGAAGAAAAGAAAGAAGAGAAAGAAAGAAGAGAAAGAAAGAAGAGAAAGAAAGAAGAGAAAGAAAGAAGAGAAAGAAGAAGGAAGAGAAAGAGAAAGAAGAAGAGAAAGAAAGAAGGAGAGAAAGAGAAAGAAGAAGAGAAAGAAAGAAAGAAGGAAGAGAAAGAAGAAAGAAGAGAAAGAAAGAAGAGAAAGAAAGAAGAGAAAGAAAGAAGAGAAAGAAAGAAGAGAAAGAAAGAAGAGAAAGAAAGAAGAGAAAGAAAGAAGAGAAAGAAAGAAGAGAAAGAAAGAAGAGAAAGAAAGAAGAGAAAGAAAGAAGAGAAGAGAAGAAGAGAAGAAGAGAAAGAAGAGAAGGAAAGAAAGAGAAAGAAAGAAGAGAAAGAAAGAAGAGAAAGAAAAGAAAGAAGAGAAAGAAAGAAGAGAAAGAAAGAAGAGAAAGAAAGAAGAGAAAGAAAGAAGAGAAAGAAAGAAGAGAAGAAAGAAGAGAAAAGAAAGAAGAGAAAGAAGAAAAAGAAAGAAGAGAAAGAAAAGAAGAGAAGAAAGAAAGAAGAAAGAGAAAGAAAGAAAGAAAGAAAAGAAAGAAGAGAAAGAAAGAAGAGAAAGAAAGAAGAGAAAGAAAGAAGAGAAAGAAAGAAGAGAAAGAAAGAAGAGAAAGAAAGAAGAGAAAGAAAGAAGAGAAAGAAAGAAGAGAAAGAAAGAAAGAAGAGAAAGAAGAGAGAAAGAAAGAAGAGAAAGAAAGAAGAGAAAGAAAGAAGAGAGAAAGAAGAGAAAGAAAGAAGAGAAAGAAAGAAGAGAGAAAGAAGAGAAAGAAAGAAGAGAAAGAAAGAAAGAAGAGAAAGAAAGAAAGAAAGAAGAAGAGAAAGAAAGAAAGAAAGAAGAGAAAGAAAGAAAGAAGAGAAAGAAAGAAAGAAGAGAAAGAAAGAAGAAGAGAAAGAAAGAAGAGAAAGAAAGAAGGAAGAGAAGAGAAAGAAAGAAGAGAAAGAAAGAAGAGAAAGAAAGAAGAGAAAGAAAGAAGAGAAAGAAAGAAGAGAAAGAAAGAAGAGAAAGAAAGAAGAGAAAGAAAGAAGAGAAAGAAAGAAGAGAAGAGAAGAAGAGAAAGAAGAGAAAGAAGAGAAGAAAGAAAGAAAGAGAAGAAAGAAGAAGAGAAAGAAAGAAGAGAAAGAAAGAAAGAAGAGAAAGAAGAAGAGAAAGAAAGAAGAGAAAGAAAGAAGAGAAAGAAAGAAGAGAAAGAAAGAAGAGAAAGAAAGAAGAGAAAGAAAGAAGAGAAAGAAGAGAAAGAAGAAAAAGAAAGAAGAGAAAGAAAAAGAAAGAGAAGAGAAAGAAAGAAAGAGAAAGAAAGAAAGAAGAAAGAAAGAAAGAAAGAAAGAAGAGAAAGAAAGAAGAGAAAGAAAGAAAGAGAGATAGAAAGAAAGAAAGAACGAAAGAAAGAGAGAAGATAGAAAGAAAGAAAGAAAGAAGAGAAAGAAAGAAGAGAAAGAAAGAAGAGAAAGAAAGAGAGAAGAAAGAAGAGAAAGAAAGAAGAGAAAGAAAGAAGAGAAAGAAAGAAGAGAAAGAAAGAAGAAGAGAAGAAGAGAAGAAAGAGAAGAAGAGAAAGGAAAGAAAGAGAAAGAAAGAAGAGAAAGAAAGAAGAGAAAGAAAAGAAAGAAGAGAAAAGAAAGAAAAGAAAGAAAGAGAAAGAAAGAAAGAAAAGAAGAAAGAAAGAAAGAAAGGAGAGAGAGAGAAAGACGAGAGAGAAAGAAGAAGAGAGAGAGAGAAAGAAAGAGAGAGAAAGAAAGAAGAGAGAAAAAAGGAGAGAAAGAAGGAGAGAGAAAGAAAGGAGAGAGAGAAAGAAAGGAAGAGAGAAAGAAAGGAGAGAGAAAGAAAGAAGGAAGAGAAAGAAAGAAAGAAGAGAGAAAGAAAGAAAGAAGAGAAAGAAAGAAGAGAAAGAGAAAGAGAAAGAAAGAAGAGAAAGAAAGAAGAGAAAGAAAGAAGAGAAAGAAAGAAGAGAAAGAAAGAAGAGAAAGAAAGAAGAGAAAGAAAGAAGAGAAAGAAAGAAGAGAAGAAAGAAGAGAAAGAAAGAAGAGAAAGAAGAAGAGAAAGAAAGAAGAGAAAGAAAGAGAGAAAGAAAGAAGAGAAAGAAAGACAGAGAAAGAAAGAAGAGAAAGAAAGAAGAGAAAGAAAGAAGAGAAGAGAAGAAGAGAAGAAGAGAAAGAGAGAAGGAAAGAAAGAGAAAGAAAGAAGAGAAAGAAAGAAGAGAAAGAAAGAAGAGAAAGAAGAGAAAGAAAGAAGAGAAGAAAGAAGAGAAGAAAGAAGAGAAAGAAAGAAGAGAAAGAAGAAAAAGAAAGAAGAGAAAGAAAAGAAAGAGAAAGAAGAAAGAAAGAAAGAAAGAGAAAGAAAGAAAGAAAGAAAGAAGAGAAAGAAAGAAGAGAAAGAAAGAAAGAGAGATAGAAAGAAAGAAAGAAGAGAAAGAAAGAGAGAAAGAAGAGAAAGAAAGAAGAGAAAGAAAGAAGAGAAAGAAAGAAGAGAAAGAAAGAAGAGAAAGAAGAAGAGAAAGAAAGAAGAGAAAGAAAGAAGAGAAAGAAAGAAGAGAAGAGAAGAAGAGAAGAAGAGAAAGAAGAGAGGAAAGAAAGAGAAAGAAAGAAGAGAAAGAAAGAAGAGAAAGAAAGAAAGAAGAGAAAGAAAGAAAGAAAGAGGAAAGAAAGAAAGAAAGAAAAGAAAGAAAGAAAGGAGAGAGAGAGAAAGAAGAGAGAGAAAGAAAGAGAGAGAGAGAAAAAAAGGAGAGAAAGAAAGGAGAGAGAAAGAAAGGAAGAGAGAAAGAAAGGAGAGAGAAAGAAAGGAGAGAGAAAGAAAGGAGAGAGAAAGAAAGGAGAGAGAAAGAAAGGAGAGACGAAAGAAAGGAGAGAGAAAGAAAGGAAGAGAGAAAGAAAGGAGAGAGAAAGAAAGGAGAGAGAAAGAAAGGAGAGAGAGAGAAAGGAGAGAGAGAGAAAGGAGAGAGAGAGAAAGGAGAGAGAGAGAAAGGAGAGAGAGAATGAAGAGAGAGAATGAAGAGAAAGAGAAAGAAAGAAGGAGAAAGAGAAGAAAGAAAGGAGAGAAGAAAGGAGAGAGAGAAGAAGAGAAAGAAAGAAGAGAAAGAAAGAAGAGAAAGAAAGAAGAGAAAGAAAGAAGAGAAGAAAGAAGAGAAAGAAAGAAGAGAAAGAAAGAAGAGAAAGAAAGAAGAGAAAGAGAAAGAAAGAAGAGAAAGAAAGAAGAGAAAGAAAGAAGGAAGAGAAAGAAAGAAAGAAGAGAAAGAAAGAAAGAAGAGAAAGAAGAAGAGAAAGAAAGAAGAGAAAGAAAGAAGAGAAAGAAAGAAGAGAAAGAAAGAAGAGAAAGAAAGAAGAAGAAAGAAAGAAGGAAAGAAAGAAGAGAAAGAAGAAGAGAAAGAAAGAAGAGAAAGAAAGAAGAGAAAGAAAGAAGAGAAAGAAAGAAGAGAAAGAAAGAAGAGAAAGAAAGAAGAGAAGAGAAGAAGAGAAGAAGAGAAAGAAGAGAAGGAAAGAAGAGAAAGAAAGAGAGAAAGAAGAAGAGAAAGAAAGAAGAGAAAGAAAGAAGAGAAAGAAAGAAGAGAAAGAAAGAAGAGAAAGAAAGAAGAGAAAGAAAGAAGAGAAAGAGAAAAGAAAGAAGAGAAAGAAAAGAAAGAGAAAGAAAGAAAGAAAGAGAAAGAAAGAATGAAGAAAGAAGAGAAAGAAAGAAGAGAAAGAAAGAAAGAGATAGAAAGAAAGAAAGAAAGAAAGAAAGACGAGATAGAAAGAAAGAAAGAAAGAAAGAAAGAAAGAAAGAAAAGAAGAGAAAGAAAGAAGAGAAAGAAAGAAGAGAAAGAAAGAAGAGAAAGAAAGAAGAGAAAGAAAGAAGAGAAGAGAGAAGAGAAGAAGAGAAAGAAGAGAAGGAAAGAAGAGAAAGAAAGAAGAGAAAGAAGAAGAGAAAGAAGAAAGAAAGAAGAGAAGAAAGAAAGAAGAAGAAGAAAGAAAGGAGAGAGAGAAAGAAGAGAGAGAAAGAAAGAGAGAGAGAGAAAGAAAGAAGAGAGAAAAAAGGAGAGAAAGAAAGGAGAGAGAAGAAGGAGAGAGAAAGAAAGGAGAGAGAAAGAAAGGAAGAGAGAAAGAAAGGAGAGAGAAAGAAAGGAGAGAGAAAGAAAGGAGAGAGAAAGAAAGGAGAGAGAAAGAAAGGAGAGAGAAAGAAAGGAGAGAGAAAGAAAGGAGAGAGAAAGAAAGGAGAGAGAAAGAAAGGAAGAGAGAAAGAAAGGAGAGAGAAAGAAAGGAGAGAGAAAGAAAGGAGAGAGAGAATGAAGAGAGAGAATGAAGAGAAAGAGAAGAAAGAAGGAGAAAGAGAAAGAAAGAAAGGAGAGAAAGAAAGGAGAGAGAGAAAGAAGAGGAGAAAGAAGAAGAGAGAGGAAAAAGAGAGAAGATTCTTAGCTGATGAGAGAGAGAGGGAGAGGGAGAGAGAGGGAGAGAGAGGGAGAGAGAGGAGAAGAGAGAGAGAGAGGGAGGAGAGAGAGAGAGGGAGGGAGAGAGAGAGAGAGAGAGAGAGAGAAGAGAGAGAGAGAGAGAGAGGGGGGGGGAGGGAGGGAGGAGAGAGAGAGAGAGAGAGAGAGAGAGAGAGAGAGAGAGAGAGAGAGAGAGAGAGAAGAGAGAGAGAGAGAGAGAGAGAGAGAGAGGGAGGGAGGGAGGGAGGGAAGGGAGGGAGGGAGGGAGGAGAGAGAGAGAGAGAGAGAGAGAGAGAGAGAGAGAGAGATAAGAAAGAGAGACAAAAAGTGAGAGAATTTGAACTTGAGACGTTGCGACTTAGTCAGGAAAGTCAAGTCAAGGCTGGAGATTAAAAGAGAAGGTAGTAATATATACAAATATGTCAAAACTCTGCCACATTTTGATGAGAAAGATGTTGAAGCCTTCTTTATTTCATTTAAAAAATTGGCTAGGCCGATGGAGTGGTCCGAGTATTTATGGGTAATGCTAGTTTCAGACTAAACTGGTTGGCAGAACTAGTGAGGTATTTGCCACGCTGTCAGATGAGGGATCAAGAGATTATGAAGAGGTCAAACAGGCTTTTTAAGAGCATACGAATTGGTACCAAAAGCATATATACAGCAGTTTAGAAACATAAAGGAGGAACAGGTCAGACTTATGTTGGGTTCAAAAGAAGTATACATAGTCATTTTGATGGATGAGTGTGTGCTTTAAAAACAGATATAACCTATGAGGCTCAAAGAGAGATTATTCTGCTGGAGGAGTATTAAAACTCACTTCCAGAGATGTTAAGAATTCACATGAAGCAACAAAGTTCAGCAAGTGAGTAGGGCAGCAGAATTAGCAGATGAATACACGTTGGTGCACAACACCAGTTTCTGGCCAGAATTTCATCCTATGAGGGATAGAAGGTGGGAGGACTGGAAATTCTACACTATGAAACACAGTAGAGAACACTGGTAAGAGTTTACTATAGGTTAAAAAAGAAGCACAAGAGGGTGGAAAGGAGCTGAAAGGCTTCAGGTGTTTCCACTGTGGTAAAGTGGGACACATAAAGTTAGACACGTAAAGTCACAGTGCTAGTCGTTAAAGAAAGGCACTGTGGGAAAAGATGTGGTAAATGAAGCTTAGTCAGTGGCATTAGAGAAAGTAGTAAAGGAATCCCCAAGAAAAGTTGAGTAGCTGCAGGAGAGTGCACAGCCTTGGCAGGGGCTGGGTATGGAGTTAGTGCCTGATCTCTAGAAAGAATTTGCCTTTGTGGATAAAATTTATTGAGAATGAACAGGGGGAGAAGGGCAATTTTGAGGGATACAGGAGCTAACCAGTCTCTAATAGTCAGAGATGAATGTATTTGCACTCTTTCTGACCTGTTACCCAAGAGAGTGGTAATTTGTGGAATGGATGGACAGACATTTAACGTTCCCCTGTGTAAGATCAGGTTGGAGTGTCAACTCAGCACTGGGGAAGTAACAGTGGGAGTGATTGACAGAGCATCATTTGTAGGAATCCAGTTTGTTCTTAGGAATGATTTAGTAGAGTCCAAGGTGGGAGCGACAGCCCTTGTTGTGGAGGAGCCTAAGGAAGACCATGGAACGGAGGAGTTAAAAGAAAAATACCCTGGTATTTTCCCAGACTGTGTAGTAACCAGATCCCACTATCATAAGTCCCAGCACAAAGTAAAAACTAAAGAGAAAGATGAAGGAGTTGAGGTTCACTTAGCGGACACCCTATATGATATAATGGTGCAGGCAAAACCTGACCGGGCAGAGGATCAGGTAGAAATGTTTAGTCCTGAAGACTAATGGACTTGCAACAGAAAGAAGAGACAATAAATGATATATATGCTGATGCATACTCAGAAAAGGAGGCAGAGAACATTCCTGAGAGTTATTATCTGTAAGATAGAATCCTAAGATGAAAATGGACACCATGGCAGATTAGTGCAGAACAGAAATGGACCGAAGTGCACCAGATTGTGTTGCCGGTAGCATACAGACATGGAGTATTACAGGTAGCACATGAACTACCTGTAGGAAGTCACCTAGGGCTACGAAAGACTTAGGCTAAGGTACATAAATATTTTTATTGGCCGTGAATGCACAAGGATATGGTTAACTTTTGCCGTATGAGTCATACCTGCCAAATGTTAGGCAAGCCACAGACTGTAATAAAACCAGCACCGTTGTTGCCAATTCCCGCATTTGAAGAACTTTTCACGTGGGTTATAATTGATGATGTAGGTCCCCTCTCGTGAACTAAAAGTGGGAATCAGTACTTGTTAACGTAATCAGTGTGTCTACCATATTTCAGGAGGCAACTCCATTACGGAGTATCAAGACAAAAAGGGTAATAGAGGAGTAGCTTTCTTCACGTGGTATGGGCTACCCAGAGAGATTCAGTCAGACCAAGGGTCAAATTTTACTATTAGACTGTTCAAGGAGGTTATGGATAGCTTAAGTATACAGCATTTTAAATCCAGTGTGTATTGTCCTGAATCCTAGGGAGTTTTAGAAAGGTGGAATCAACCTTGAAGATCATGTAGAGAACATATTGTCAGGATTATCCAAATGATTGGGATAAAGGTATCCCATTCATATTGCTTGCCATTAGAGATGCCCCAAACAAATCTACTCAGTTCAGTCCCTTACAGCTTAATATTCAGGCATGAAGTGAGAGGATCTTTGAAATCAATTAAAGAGAAATTGAAGGACCAAATTCGGAGATCTCACACTTAGATTATGTATCAGAGGTGAAGGACAGATTAAATCGAGTAGGTCAGTTGGCTAAACAGCACCTAAAGAGGACACAGCACAGAATGAAGCAGGTGGCAGATAAAAGCGGAGACTTGGACGTTTTCCCAAGGGGATGGCGTGTTAATACTGTTACCAGTAATAGGAGATCCCTTCAAAAGGCAGATTTAGTGGTCCCTATTGAATTGAGAAAAAGTTGAGTCAAGTTAACTATCTAGTAAAGATGCCAGACAGGGAAAAATGATATTTGGGTATGCCATGTGAACATGTTGAAACCATATTAAATACCAGAGAGAAAGAACGGAGAAACGGGTATTATTTATTGCCCCTTGGAGTGAGGAATCAAATCCAGAGGACGTGGATTTTGAGGTGCCTCAAACTAGATTTAAAAAATGAAGAAGTCATTGAAGTGTGGGTTAGGTTAGTAAACAATCTGTCTCAGGAGCATAGAACACAGTTAAAAGGTTTGTTACTACAGTATAAAGGCATGTGTAAGAATCAGATGAGGAGGACTAATGCTGCTGTACATGAAGTAGATGTAGGGAATACTGCTCTGATAAAACAATACTTCTATTGGCTTAATGCATTCAAAGCCAGACAGATACGGACGGAGGTGGTGACCATGCTCAACAAGGAGATCATCGAACCTAGCCAAAGCAAGACGGGTTCGCCGACCGTCTTCGTTCCCAAACTGCATAGGACTCAATGATAATGTTTGGATTATCGGAAGGTCAATGCCGTAACAAAATCAGACTCCTATCCAATTCAGAGATTGGAGGACTATATCAAGAAAGTTGGACAAGCCAGTTACATCACAAAGTTGGACTTAATGCTTGGTTACTGGCAGGTACCTTTATCAGAGTTGGTGAAAACATTGCTGCATTTGTAACCCCAAATGGACTATACCAATTTAAAGTGATACCCTTTGGAATGAAGATACCAAAATCCAATCAAATTTGAACTTTGGTTTTATTATTATCAAATACTATGAAATGCTCAATGTTTTGGGGTATAAAACTGGACATTTTGAACAGTTGAGAGAGAACTGCCAAAAGACCAACATATGTAGGCTGCTAGCTCAACATCTCTCTGAGAAGTACCTGGCTCTGGGGAGTCTGCACCAAAAAACATCAAAAACAACCTGGAGAGAATCTAGAGGAAACTCAGCAAAGCTGACCGATTTTGAAATGTGAGTTTTTTTTCTGGAAATATTAATCAGGATTTCTTTTAAAATCGGACTATATTATAGAGTGGTAAAAGATAGGTTTCTAGTTTAACATTCTTCCTATAGCAGTACACATTATGGGTTTCAGCTCTGCTCTAATTCTTCCCTCACCTGTACCTTTTGCAGCACCACACTTTTCAACAACTGTACTCAATGCAGAACCGCTTCAGCACTTGGGGGTCTAGTACAGCAAAAAAATATAGTGGATGGGTAGACATAGAATCCATATGGGTGAAAGCAAGCAACAAAAATGGAAAAGGCAACGAAGATTGGAGTAATCTATAGCCTCCTACATGCATAACACCCCGTCCCCCTGCCCCCCCACCCCTCAACAGTTGCTATACAGTGGGACAGACACAAGGCTGTATATTAACCATAGGTGACTTTAAACTTCAAGTAGATTGGGATAGTCAGATTAGCAAAGGTAGACAGGATGAAAACTTCAAGTGTATTCGGCAGTTTCCTACAACAACTAGTTGTGGATCAAGCCAGGGATCAGGCTATTTTTGATCTGTGATCTATCATGAGGCAGGTTTAACAAATGCTGTCAGATTAAAAGAAAAGGAAACAGTGATCATAACATGGTAGAATTTAGCATTCAGTTAGAGAGGGTGGAATATGGGTTAGAAACAACTGTGTTAAATTTAAGTAAGGTAATTCCAAATAAATGAGGTAGAGCTGGTCGGGTGTGTACTGGGAGAGGAGTTTGGCAGCAAATATGGTTGAGGAATAATGGCAGATTTTTAAGAAAACATTAATGGCTCACAGCAAAGACATATCACAGAGAAGAAGGATTCAAAGAGGAGTTAAGCCAACCATTGTTAACCAGGGAAGTGGAGTACAGCATCAAGTTGGAAGAATAAAAATACATTTCAAAATGCTTTTTGGAGAACCCAGAGGATTAGGATAGTTTTAAAAATTTAAAAAAAGATAAAAATGGAAGGTAAACTCGCAAACAATAACAGAGCTTCTTTGAAAAATAACGGCAAGAGCAAATAAACCCTTAAACACAAGACTGGGGAAATAATATTGGGGAAGCAGGAAATGACAGAGCGTTAAATAAATACTTTGTATCAACCTTTCCATTGGGAGATGTTAATTGCAATCCAGATACACTAAATAAGTAAGGGGCAGAGTTTATCCCAGGATGTTGCTGGAAGGTAGGGAAGAAATTGTGGGCCCCCAAGCAGAGATATTTGCACCATCTACAGCCACGGGTGAGGTGCCAGATGACTGGAGAGTGGCTAATGTTGCACCTTAAAGAGAGCCTGTTAGGAGAAGCCTAGACACTATGGACCTGTGAATCTGACATCAGTAGTGGGTAAAGGTTTTGGAGGAAATTCTGAGAGCTAAGATTTACATGCATTTGGAAAGGCAATGACTGAAATTGGAGAGTCAGCACAGCTTTGGGCAGGACGTCTACGTGGACTTTAGTAAAGCCTTTCACAAGGTTCCACATGGTAGTCCAATTTGATAGATTAGACAGATTCCCTACAGTGTGGAAACAGGCCATTCAGCCCAACAAGTCCACACCAACCCTCCAAAGAGCAACCCACCCAGACCCATTCCACATGCAAACTCCACACAGACAGCTGCCCGAGGCGGGAATTGAACGTGGGTCCCTGGTGCTGTGAGGCAACAGTGCTAACCACTTAGCCACCATGCTGCCCCATAGTAAAGTTAGACCAAATGGGATTCAGAAAAAGCTTGCTAATTGGATACAAAATTGGCTATGTGGTAGGATGCGAGGGTGGCATTGGAGGGTTGTTTTCAACACCAGAGACTTGTCACCATTAGTGTGTTGCAGGGATCAATGCTGGGTCTACTTTTATTTGTCTTTTAAGTACAATTAAATTAGATTCCCTACAGCATGGAAACAGGCCAATTGGCCCAACAAGTCAACACCGAACCTCCGAAGAATAACCCACCCAGACCCATTCCTCTACCCTATAGTTAGCCTTGACAAATGTACCTAACACTATGGGCAATTTAGCATGGCCAATTCCCCTGACCTGCACATCTTTGGATTGTGGGAGGAAACAGAAGCACCTAGAGGAAACCCATGCAGGCACGGGGAGAATATGCAACTCCACACAGACTGTTGCCAGAGGCTGGAAACAAGCCTGGGTTTGTGAAGCTGCAGTGCAAACCACTGAGGAATTTGGATAAATGCAAGGAATTGAATTTTGGTAAAACAAACAGAGGCAGGACTTATACAATCAATGATGGAGCCCTGGGTAATGTTGTTGAACAGAGAGACTAGGGGTTCAGGTACATAGTTCATTGAAAGTTGCATCACAAGTAGACAGGGTGGTTAAGAAGGCATTTAGTACACTTGCCTTCATTGCTCAGACCAATGAGTGTAGGAGGTGGGACATTACGTTGAAGTTGTACAGGACGTTGGTGAAGCTGCTTTTGGAGTACGACGTACAGTTCTGGTCACCCTGCTTTATGAAGGATATTATTAAATTGGAGGGGATTCAGAAAAAAATTTACCAGGATGATGCCAGGACTGGAGGTTTTGAGTTTTAAGGATAGACTGGGGTATTTTTCTATTGGAGCATAGGAGGTTGAGGAGTGACCTTACAGAAGATTATAAAGTCATGAGGGATAAAGATAAGGTCAATCGTAAAATCCCTTCAGTGTAGAGGGACAATCTGGCCATTTGGCCCATCAACCGTCCAAGCCTCCAAAAAGCATCCCACCCTATCCCATAACTCTACAGGATTGCATGGGGCAATTTAGCATTGCAAATCCACCTAATCGGTATATCTTTGGACTGCAGGATGAAACCCATGCAGACACAGGGAGAAGGTGCAAACTCCACACAGGCAGTCATCCAAAGCTGGAACTGAACCCAGGTCCCTGGCTCTTGGAGGCAGCAGTGCTAACCACTGTGCCATCCCATAGGTCTTTTCCCAAGGGTGGTCAGTTCAAAACTAGGGGGCATATTTTCAAGATGAGGAGAAAGATTTTAAAAAGGACCTGAGGGGCAAGTTCTTCACACAAAGGGTGGATCGTATGTGGAATGAACTACCAGAGGAAGTGATAGATGCAGGTACAGTTACACACATTTAAAAAGACATTTGGATAGGTACACAGATAGGAAAGGTTTAGAGGGATATGGGCCAAATGCAGGCCAGTAAGACTAGTTTAATTTGAGAAACTAGATCGGCATGGACAATTTGGACCAAAGGGTCTGTTTCCATGCTGCATGAATCTATGAGAGGGAACAAATACAACAACAATCACCAGAGCAAAAATGCAAGGGCAACTAATCGAAGTAAACAGATATACCTTTGACCTAATGGGATACATCTTAAGATATTCAAGGAAGTAGCTACAGAGCTATTGAATGCACTGGCAGTCATTTTCCAAACATTGTTAGATTCTGCCAATGTAATACCTTTACTTAAAAAGGGAAGGAGACAAAAAAAAATGTAACTATAGGCCAGTTAGATTAATGTCTGTATTTGATTGTTAGAGTCTACTATAAAGGCTCCAATAGAAGAGCATTTAGAAGAGTCAGCACGGCTTTACAAAGAGGAAATCACGCCAGAACAAATTAATAAAGAATTCTAATTAATGTAACAAGCAGGATACATAAAGGGGAAGCAGTGGATGTAATATATATTTGGATTTTCAGAAGGTGATTGATAAGTGACCACACATTAGGCTACTTAATAAAATATGAGGGCATGTTGTTATCAGTAGTCATTAGCATGAATAGAGGATTGCCTAATGAATAGAAGGCAGAATTGGGGCATTTTCAGGATGGCAACCTATAACGAATGGAGTGCCACAGGGACAAGTGTTTGTGTTACAACTATTTACAATATATTAATGGTTTGGATGAAGTGAGTGAATAAGGTCATCTCTCATTCTTCCAAATTCTAACTATTCAGCTCTGTTCATAAGACAGTACTGTAGCCAAGTCTGTGGATGATACAAAAGTAGGTGGGAAGGCAACTGTTGAGGATGTCACAGAACCTGCAGAGGAATACAGACAGATTAAGTGAGCAGGTAAAGACTTGGCAGATAGAATATAACTGGGGCAGATGTAAGATTATGCAGTTAAGAAGAAAGCTGAACTTTTTTTTAAATTCGAGAAAGATTGCAGAAAGGTACAGGAGATTTGAGAGTCCTTATTGAAAAAATCACAAAACAAAGCTTGCATCCAGGTTCAGCAGATAATAGGGAAGGCAAATGGGGAAAAACAGAATGGAACATAAAAATAGGGAGGTCTTGATTCATCTAATTCTTCAAACAAGTTGACAAAATCAAGTATTGTTCTACTATGTTGCAACATATTTCTTTCTCCATCAAGAGACATTTTAACATTGCTGATTCACTTTGGTAAACATCACCCCATTATTTACTCCAACAATCTTCTGTGGGGCCATTATAAGAATCTTTGAGGAGAAAGTGAGGTCTGCAGATGCTGGAGATCAGAGCTGAAAATGTGTTGCTGGAAAAGCGCAGCAGGTCAGGCAGCATCCAGGGAACAGGAGAATCGACGTTTCGGGCATAAGCCCTTTCCTGAAGAAGGGCTTATGCCCGAAACGTCGATTCTCCTGTTCCCTGGATGCTGCCTGACCTGCTGAGCTTTCCCAGCAACACATTTTCAGCCCATTATTAGAATCTGTTATTAACACCAAATGCTCACTCAGGCTGGACAAATACAAAAGATGATTAGGGCCAGCATGCACCTTCAAACAGCAAGTAATTGACTAATACTTCACTTTTTTTTTTAAGGTTACTAATGTGGTAAATAAGTGAGTGCCTAAGGATATTATTTTTGTACACACCCAGAAGGCATTTAAAAAGGCTCTGCATAAAAAACCTAACAAATGAGCAGGTATGGATTTGGAGGCAACTTGGACAGAAAATGACTTAGGAGGTAGGGGACAGAATGTGACTTCTAGGATCTCTCTTGGGGCACAGGATTCAATTATATTTATAAATTACATGGATAAGAAAGGTATAACTATATTTGAAGTGACATGGCAGCATAGTATATAGTGGTAGACGAAAGCAGGAAGTTGCAGAGTGAAGTGGCTTGATTATACGTAGGGTCAAAACCATGCAAGATGGAGCTCAATGGAATAAAACATGATGTCATTCAATTGGATCCAGGATACCTCCATATTTCTTAATGGTGAGCAGCTATGACCTAGTAACGAGCAGATTGATTTTGGTGGTCAAAGTAAAAATCAGAAATGGATAGTGGAGTAGTTCAAAAATTCTCAAGATTAAAGGCGTAATAGAAATGAGGTGCTCGTGATGATAGAATAGATAGAAAAGTGTTTCATCTTTTGAGACACTCCCCGACAAGGGGATAGACCATAAAATTAAACTTTTCCAGGGGTGATGTCACGAAGTATTTCTTCATACAGAGGGTGAGGAAGTTAGGACTGCTTTCCCACCGTCCCCCCATAAAGCAGTTGTGGTTAGATTAACTGGAAAATTTCACAACTTTTTTTTGCTTAGCGGGGGCATTAAGGGGAATATAGACAGGTAGATGGAATTAAGATTGATATCATTGAATGGCCAACTCTTGATCTGATGTTCTCATCCAAAACCATTTTTTCTTTCAAAGCAGCTAAAAATGTTTCAATGTTCCACAAGTATGGTTCCCTTTATTTTAGATAGCAGTTCAAACAACTTAAGTGGAAAACCATACATTTTGTTAAGTATAGCTATGAAGGGAAATGGCTCAAAGGAGCTAGGCCACAGATCAGCCATGATTTCATTGAATGGTAGAACAGGCTCAAGGGAGCGAATGGCCTACTTCTGTTCCAGTGTTCCTTTGCAAGGCTAAATGAACTGGTATAGCAATATATGAACAGTGCATATAAAGTTACAATAAGATTAAGTATTTAAAAATAAAAGATAAAAGTTTCAAATGAACAATGTAGGAAACAGTATTTATTCCACTGGTAAAAACGAAGCAACTTACAATTACTTTTCCCTAACTGTTTTATTCTGGATTATTGTATCCTTGTGCTATTTATCATTCAACTATGATCCAAATGTTCATTTTTGCTTTAGAAGAAAAATGAAATTTTCTTTTCCACAGACATTCAAGATATATTGCTATACCTTTAAATTGTCAACATTTTTGAGATAATTTAACTTCAGATGTCTTTAAGAATTAATTGCTTTTGCTGCAAGTCACCAAAAATATTAGCATTTATTTGCAAGTTAGCTAACAGCATATAATGCCTCAAGACTTCTTCATACCCATTGGACATGAAAATTACTTTTTGATGTCTTCTTTCTATTAATGAGAGAACTCAAAATTGTCTCAAGTACTTGCACTTGTTGAATTAAATTCATAGAAGCAGATTGCACAAGCAATTTGTTCGGATAAACCTACAAACATGAGATAATGAGTGCAATAAGCTCATTACACAGACCTGCAAGGGCCAATAATTGACTTAACAACACACATATCGTAAATTGAACAAATTTACTGGTACTTTTGAACGAGTAACATCCTGGAAACTATGGTTGCATTTAAATCACCATGATCTTTACCTCCTATGTATTTTGTGATGGAAGATTTTTTTTGAAGTTGGATTTTAAACTAGAGGCAGAGCCATTTTGGTCAGATCAATGAAAGTCTTTTTTTAAAAAAGTCAGAAAGTCATTCAGGAGCAATGACCTAAATACTTTATTGTCAAAAATGCACATGACTCCAATCAAGTGCTTCACAAATTCCTGCAGTGTTAATGGATAGGATATTTACTCTGTTGAATTTGAATTTATGTATTTATTGAATTTATGGTCAGGAACAGAAATCACAGACCTTGGTCCTGCTCCTGGGTTAGGTCCCCAACAGTGCATTTTCTCCTGTCCTGAGCCCTGATGACAAACAGAATCAACAGAATAAAGGCACTAACTTTATTTTGGCTTCAGAGTAGAAGAATTAACAATGTCAGTTCAGTTTAGAAGAAACAAGAGTATAGTTCAGTTCAAGGGAACCAGTCACCTCAGCATTAGAGCTTCCTCGTCTGTGAAGTCTCTAAACCAGAACAGCAGATATAAACATCTTCACATTTTCAAAAGCGAGAAAGGTTAGGCTCTCAGAATTTGGCAAATTTTATGTCTACAAACTTGAGAAGAAATTATAAAATTGTCTTCACTATCCCCGGAGAATAAACTGGAAGGAGCCAGTTTGGTAGAAACTTTAAGCATTGAAACAGGATGTAATTTCTCGAGACAGGAGTCATGTAACAGATGATTGGGAAGCAGATAAATTGTTTTGCAGTTTGTATTAAGGTCTTTTTAACTGCATTATGAAAAATATAATTTTTATTTCCCTCACATGTAACAAACTTATATTCTTTTATTAAAAACATCTGCAGCCTCATGTGACTATGTTTTAATGACAAACCACCTCACTAACTACATAAAATATTGCATAAGGGACCACATATTAATCTATTAGTTCTGGGATCTGGCTTTTCCAGTAGTACAATCAGTTTGGGATCATTTTTTTAAAAAATTATACGCTTCTCTGGTCACCAGCCTCCAAATACCAAATTGCATTGTTAATATTACAAAAGAGGGGAAAGAACAGAACATTTCTAACTTGAAATTTAAGACTGGCAAGCTTTGTACTATCTGTCTAGCAACTCAACTGTGCACCACTGTAGCCATGCTACAGATGGTGGATAACATTAGCACACCACTTCCAAATGATCTCACTATTCATGCCAAGGAGTGAAAAATCAACAGCATCATAGACTGTTTGATGCTGACACAAATGATCACACTTAAAACAATACTGGGCCATGCGCAGACTTCTAATTACAACCGACATTCCGCTCTCTTTTCTACATGCCTTTTTAAAGCTTTGTTTCAAATAATCAATCATAGATATATGCATACAAGTGGTCATTTCTCTTTGACTAAATACATCAACAAATGAGAGTAGATAAGTGAAAATATTAATATGTTTAACAATTAAACTGATAAATATCACAAAATGTAGCTATTATGAAGTAAAAAAAAGATAACACCCCCAAAACACTAATTTAATTAGAAGATCATATACACAATATTAATGAGATATCAGTAGTTGCAAAGTAATTTGTTATGTATTTATTTAGCCAACTGCAATAGAAAAGTAATTATATTTATAATTAGTTCACAACTCAGTTAATATTACAAATACATTTGTACACGAAAGTATAGTTTGGTGTGCTGAACAGAAATAGAAAGATAAAGTCAATTATTTACAACTCTATTTGGGAGGTCTTTTTGGCATAAATCAAACCCATGAAATTTCCCAATTAACATGCACCGTTCACTTAAAAGAAAATCCAACTCATTGAAAGTGGAGTTTAGAAACCAGAAAAGTTTCAAAATTAATCACTATTTTCAGCTAAATGAGACAATGCCACCTAATAATTTATGGGCGGCATGGTGGCACAGTGGTTACCACTGCTGCCTCACCGCGCCAGAGACCTGGGTTCATCTCCCGCCTCAGGCGATTGACTGTGTGGAGTTTGCACATTCTCCCCGTGTCTGCGTGGGTTTCCTCCGGGTGCTCCGGTTTCCTCCCACAGTCCAAAAACGTGCAGGTTAGGTGAATTGGCCAGGCTAAATTGCCCGTAATGTTAGGGGTAAATGTAGGAGAATGGGTCTGGGTTGGTTGCGCTTCGGCGGGTCGGTGTGGACTTGTTGGGCCGAAGGGCCTGATTCCACACTGTAAGTAATCTAATCTAATCTAGTATTAAAAATACAGCAAATCCTGGGTCAGGGAGTAAAGACAGGGGGAAAAAATGTGCATCGTTCCCATCTGCTATCCTCCCATTTTGTTCAAAGTGCACATGTGATATTTCAATGGATGAAATTTGTTATGATCTCCTCATTGTAAAATAGATAATGGAACATTGTCATGACACCACATCAATAATTGGTAAGTTGGGCAAGTAAATAAGACATGCTCACTGGCTATAGAATGAGGACACAGTAACGATGCAAAGTTTTCAAAAAAGTCTGAAAAGTGGAAGAATATCTTTTTTAAAATGTTAACATTAAAATATCATAAATGCTTTAGAATTCTAACAAGTGCATATTTTATATACTGATTACAATGATAACTTAGTCTATATAAAATGGTATTAGCTTGAAACAGTGTTCGAATACTTGAGGAAATACCTTCTTATATTTGTTTTTTTAAGAGCTACTAAAATCATCCAAAGGACTATCCTGTGTCCCCACCTGGTCATTTTATTTACGAATGTTTATCAATCTATTAAACTGGACAATTGTTTTTTTAATTGAGAGTATTTGTATAGCTTCATCTACGATGAAGCCACGAATAAGACCAATACATTTTCAAACAAACTTAAGGCTTAAATTGAACTGATGTATTTATATATACATTGACTTAAATGGTCTAAATTGATATTAATAGAGAATTACAACATGGAAGAACACTTGGTGATCAAGGAGTTCGTGAGTGAGTTTATTCCAACATACATCAGTTAATGGGAAGACAGGCTCAATCAGAAATGCGAACAGAATTTTAATTGCTTGGATCAAGGCACAGTGAAAATCCAGAAGCCTGGTTAAAATAGGTAACATGTATTATTGGACATTTTCACCCCATTTCCTTGGATTTTCTTTTCATCAACTTCCTTTCAAACACCCAGCAATTAAAAGTACGCATTTCATAAGAAAAGCTTGTCAGTTTAAAATAAATAGGAAAAATACTCATTTTAACTTTATTTGGTTTAAGACACGTTATATCTATTGCCTCTCTAAAATATCAACATTTAAAGCGAAAGAAAATGGCTTTATACTTTTTGCCAACTCCTGTCAAGTTTGTTGGCTTTGATCTATTATTCATTGGAGTATCAGTTTTGTACCCAGAAGCCAAGTTTATGTATGACAGTGTTAGCATTTTTTTCCAGTTTGTTTTATCTATCATACTCTCTTTCAGGACAGCTACCTTTGGTGACAGCATTCCATCAACTAGGATATCCAAGTTTGGAATTAAGATTTAATGTGTAGATGTAAGTCAACATCTTGGTGTAATCATGCAATTTCCACTCTACATGTGCATGGCTTTAAATGATTATGCATTTGCAGAATTGTATTTACAGATACATTCTATTTGTTCAAAAAGCGCACAATCAATCAATATCTATTATAATCCACATGACATTTTATAAATTCCTACTTAGGCAATAGAACCAGTCTGACTCAAGATTGGAATACATACAGACTCTAACCTGGCGCCTTTAATATACTGTCTGAGCTGAGATGTCTTTTTGTTTTAATAAAACCTTAAGTTAACTCGGGAATGTGACTTGAAAGAAATTCTGGGATTTACATATTAATGAATCAAACACTATGATCTTTTGCGACAACTTCTGTGTCCTATAATCATACTCCACTAGCTATCTGACAAAGGAGAGGCATTCTGAAAGCCTATACCTCCGAATAGACCTGTTGGACTATAACCTGGTGTTGTGTGATTTTTAACTTTGTCTACCCTAGTCCAACACCAACACCACCACCACCACATCATGGCGTTAATGAAGGAATGTTCTACAGATTTCATCAAAGGGAAATGCCCATGTTTCCACCATCATACATTCTAGAAATATTAACAACATTAAGAGATTTCTCACAAGAGAATGTCTACTATAACCTCCGTACTTTTTGTAACATACCTCACAAACGTATTGCTCAGCATTTTCACAAGGCACTATAAAGCAAAAATGTGTACTTTGGAACTTCAGCCGAGAAGTTTAAGCAGGCTGGCACGAGGGTGAGTAACTCCAAGGAGTTGATTGAGAAAATGAATGTGGATGGATGGGGGGAGTTTGAGATGAACACATTGGACCCAACCTGAAAATCATCTGGAGCAAGGCCTGCACCTACAAAAGAAAATCAGCACGAAACGTACCCTTGGAAGGCCTAATGCAGAACATGGGCCAAGTACTGGAAAATAGGACGAGAATGGTTAGGCGCTTGTTTTTGACAGGTGCAAACTCTATGATCCAAATATCTGTGCTGTAAATGTCTGACTCTATGAGATGGGACAAGAGGCAAAAAGTACATAACACTCCTAACAGTTAGTCACCCTGGCTTTCATGAAGTTGGGCATCACAGAGATTAGTGCAGAAACATGCAAAGGGGTATGGGTGAATTAAACAGATTAGCACAACTATTGTTGGTGAAGTCCAACGTGAGGAACCATGAAGTAACCTACAGAAATGATCCTAGCTGATGTTATTACTGCACAGTCAGACACCAGACTGCAATCTGGCTTGATGGATCACATTTTGTATTTTGCTTTATTAAAGATGTGACTTTTCACCAAACTACAAGCACACAATGCTGAGATCTGTTTTTAACAATGAGGTAGAAATATATTGATCAAAAGATAAAACAGACTAGATCAAGCTACAGTACTTACATTTAACACAAATATTTGGAAAGATTTCAAAAGACCCAGTAAAAGTACAATATTCCATCTATCCCAAAAGCAAACCTTTATAATACTCAAACAGGGATAATTCCCTTCTCTGTCCTATCAAAGGTTTGACTTGACTGTTACTTTCAACTCCCCATTTTGAGAGTTTGATTGCTTCATCCTTGAGTATTTACAACAGATCTTAGGCTTTCTCAGTTTCAAATATGCATTTCAGAGTTCTAACAAAACACCTGGCTGGTCTGAAAATTTCAAACTAAAAACTTTGAAGTTGAAGCAACCTATTTGTTATTTTTTCTAACTGAAAAGCAAAATAGTTTCTAACCTATGGGTATTTCCCCTAAGCAAAAAACAAAATTAACTTCTGATTGATGTTCAATCAATATTTATTCCAACTACTAATACAACTCCCACAATGCAAACAAATTCCATTTGTTCCTTTGTTAAAAAAAAAGCTCCAGAAGTTTTAAAATAGAGATGGAAAAGGATAGACCAGATCTAAAAGTTGAAGTTCTAAATTGGAGAAAGGCCAATGTTGACAGTATGAGGCAAGAACTTTCGAAAGCTGATTGGAGGCAGATGTTCGCAGGTAAAAGGACGGCTGGAAAATGGGAAGCCTTCAGAAATGAGATAACGAGAATCCTGAGAAAGTATATTCCTGTCAGGGTGAAAAATGGAAGGCTGGTAGGTATAGGGAATGCTGGATGACTAAAGAAATTGAGGGTTTGGTTAAGAAAAAGAAGGAAGCATATGTCAGGTATAGACAGGATAGATAGAGTGAATCCTTAGAAGAGTATAAAGGAAGGGCAAAACAGGGACATGAGATAGCTTTGGCAAATAGAATTAAGGAAAATCCAAAGGGTTCTTACAAATATATTAAGGACAAAAGGGTAACTAGGGAGAGAATAGGGCCACTCAAAGATCAGCAAGGCGGCCTTTGTATGGAGCCACAGAAAATGGGGGAGATACTAAATGAATATTTTGCATCAGTATTTACTGTGGAAAAGGATATGGAAGATATAGACTGTAGGGAAACAGATGGTGACATCTTGCAAAATGTCTAGATTACAGAGGAAGAAGTGCTGGATGTCTTGAAACGGTTAAAGGTGGATAAAACCCCAGGACCTGATCAGGTGTACCCGAGAACGATGTAGGAAGCTAGAAAAGTGATTGCAGGGCCTCTTGCTGAGATATTTGTTTCATCGATAGTCACAGGTGAGGTGCCGGAAGACTGGAGGTTGGCTAACGTGGTGCCACTGTTTAAGAAGGGCGGTAAAGACAAGCCAGGGAACTATAGACGGGTGAACCTGACCTTGGTGGTGGGCAAGTTGTTGGAGGGAATCCTGAGGGACAGGATGTACATGTATTTGGAAAGGCAAGGACCGATTCGGATAGTCAACATGGCTTTGTGCATGGGAAATCATGTCTCACAAACTTGATTGAGTTTTTTGAAGAAGTAACAAAGAAGATTGATGAGAGCAGAGCAGTAGATGTGATCTATATGGACTTCAGTAAGGCATTGACAAGGTTCCCCATGAGAGACTGATTAGAACATAGAACATAGAACATAGAAGAATACAGCGCAGTACAGGCCCTTTGGCCCTCGATGTTGCGCCGATCCAAGCCCACCTAACCTATACTAACCCACTATCCTCCATATACCTATCCAATGCCCGCTTAAATGCCCATAAAGAGGGAGAGTCCACCACTGCTACTGGCAGGGCATTCCATGAACTTACGACTCGCTGAGTGAAGAACCTACCCCTAACTTCAGTCCTATATCTACCCCCCCTTAATTTAAAGCTATGCCCTCTTGTAATACCCGACTCCATACGCGGGAAAAGGTTCACCCTGTCAACCCTATCTAACCCCCTAATCATCTTGTGCACCTCAATCAAGTCACCCCTAAACCGTCTTTTCTCTAATGAAAACAGCCCCAAGTGTCTCAGTCTTTCCTCATACGATCTTCCTTCCATACCAGGCAACATCCTGGTAAACCTCCTCTGCACCCGTTCCAGTGCCTCCACGTCCTTCCTATAGTATGGCGACCAAAACTGCACACAATATTCTAGATGCGGCCGCACCAGAGTCTTATACAACTGCATCATGACCTCAGGACTCCGGAACTCAATTCCTCTACCAATAAAAGCCAGTACGCCATATGCCTTCCTCACCGCACTATTTACCTGGGTGGCAACTTTCAGAGATCTGTGTACATGGACACCAAGATCCCTCTGCTCATCCACACTACCAAGTATCCGACCATTAGCCCAGTACCCCATCTTTTTGTTATTCTTCCCAAAGTGAATCACCTCACACTTAGCTACATTGAATTCCATTTGCCACCTTTCTGCCCAGCTCTGCAGCTTCTCTATATCCTGCTGTAACCTGCCACATCCTTCCTCACTGTCAACAACTCCTCCGACTTTCGTATCATCCGCAAACTTGCTCACCCAACCTTCTAACCCCTCTTCCAGGTCATTTATAAAAATGACAAACAGCAATGGTCCCAAAACAGATCCTTGCGGAACACCGCCAGTGACGGCACTCCATGAAGAAACTTTGCCATCAACTACTACCCTCTGTCTTCTTCCATCCAGCCAATTCCTAATCCAAACCTCCAACTCACCCTCAATGCCATATCTCCGTATTTTCTGCAGTAGCCTACCATGGGGAACCTTATCAAACGCCTTACTAAAATCCATATATACCACATCTACCGCTTTCCCCTCATCAACCTCCTTCGTCACCTTTTCAAAGAATTCAATAAGGTTTGTGAGGCACGACCTGCCCTTCACAAAACCATGCTGACTATCCTTGATCACATTATTCCTATCCAGATGTGCATAAATCCTATCCCTTACAATTCTCTCTAAGACTTTGCCCACAACAGAAGTGAGACTCACCGGCCTATAGTTACTAGGGTTATCCCTACTCCCCTTTTTGAACAAGGGAACCACATTTGCTATCCTCCAGTCTTCTGGCACTACTCCTGTAGACAAAGAGGACATAAAAATCAAGGCCAATGGCTCTGCAATCTCCTCCCTTGCTTCCCAGAGAATCCTAGGATAAATGCCATCAGGCCCAGGGGACTTATCTATTTTCACCTTTTCCAGGATTTCCAACACCTCTTCTCTACATACCTCAAAGCCATCCATTCTACTTATTTGTGACTCAGTATTCGCATCGACGACAATGCCCTGTTCCTGAGTAAATACTGAAGAAAAGTATTCATTCAGTGTCTCCCCAATCTCTTCCGCCTCCACACGCAACTTCCCACTACTATCTTTGACTGGACCTATTCCTACCCTAGTCATTCTTTTATTCCTAACATACTTATAGAAAGCCTTAGGGTTTTCCTTAATCCTACCAACTAAGGACCTTTCATGTCCCCTCCTTGCTGCTCTTTGCTCTCTCTTCAGGTCCTTCCTGGCTACCCTATAACTCTCAATCGCCCCAATTGAACCTTCACGTCTCATCTTGAGATAGGCCGCCCTCTTCCATTTAACAAGGGATTCCAATTCCTTATTAAACCACGGCTCCCTCGCACGACCCTTTCCTCCCTGCCTGACAGGTACATAATTATCAAGGACACTCAATAGTTGCTCCTTGAACAAGCTCCACATATCATTTACACTCTTGCCTTGGAGTCTACTTTTCCAAGCCACACATCCTAAGTCATGCCTCACCGCATCATAATTTCCCTGACCCCAGCTATAACTCTTGCCCTGTAGTACACACTTATCCCTCTCCATCACGAGAGTAAAAATCACCGAATTATGGTCACTATCCCCAAAGTGCTCACCTACCTCTAATTCTAACACCTGGCCTGGTTCGTTACCCAGAACCAAATCCAGTATGGCCTCACCTCTTGTTGGCCTGTCTACATATTGTGTCAGGAAACTCTCCTGCACACATTGAACAAACACTGACCCATCTAACGAACTTGAGCTATAGCTTTCCCAATCAATATCAGGAAAGTTAAAGTCCCCCATAACAACCACCCTATTACTGTCACTCATCTCCTGAATCACCTTCCCTATCCTTTCTTCAATGATTCTAGGACTATTAGGAGGCCTGTAAAAGACTCCTAACAGGGTGACCTCACCTTTCCTATTCCTAACCTCAGCCCAAACTACCTCAGATGGCAAGTCCTCATCCATCGTCCTTTCCACCACTGTAATACTATCTTTGACAAGCAATGCCACACCTCCCCCTCTTTTACCCCCACCTCTGACCCTACTAAAACATTTAAATCCTGGAACCTGCAACAGCCAATCCTGTCCCTGTTCTAGCCATGTCTCCGTAATAGCCACAACATCGAAGTCCCAGGTACCAACCCACGCTGCAAGTTCACCTACCTTATTTCGTATACTTCTTGCATTGAAGTATACACACTTCAAGCCACTTTCCTGTTTACAGGCACCCTCCTTGGAAATTGATGCCATGTTCCTAACCTCCCTACACTCCAGGCCCTGCACCCTGAAGCTACAATCTGGGTTCCCATGCCCCTGCAGAGTTAGTTTAAACCCCCCCTAGGATTAGCAAGGTTAGATCTCATGGAATACAGGGAGAACTAGCCATATGGATACAGAACTGGCTCAAAGGTAGAAGACAGAGGGTAGTGGTGGAGGGTTGTTTTTCAGACTGGAGGCCTGTGACCAGTGGAGTGTCACAAGGATCAATGCTGGGTCCTCTACCTTTTGTCATTTACATAAATGATTTGGATGCGAGCATAAGAGGTACAGTTATTAAGTTTGCAGATGACACCAAAATTGGAGGTGTAGTGGACAGCAAAGAGGGTTACCTCAGATTACAACAGGATCTGGACCAGATGGGCCAATGGGCTAAGAAGTGGCAGATGGAGTTTAATTCAGATAAAATGTGAGGTGCTGCATTTTGGGAAAGCAAATCTTAGCAGGACTTATACACTTAATGGTAAGGTCCTAGGGAGTGTTGCTGAACAAAGAGACCTTGGAGTACAGGTTCATAGCTCCTCGAAAGTGGAGTCGCAGGTAGATAGAATAGTGAAGGCGGCGTTTGGTATGCTTTCCTTTATTGGTCAGAGTATTGAGTACAGGAGTTGGGAGGTCATGTTGCGGCTGTAAAGGACATTGGTCAGGCCACTGTTGGAATATTATGTGCAATTCTGGTCTCCTTCCTATCGGAAAGATGTTGTGAAACTTGAAAGGGTTCAGAAAAGATTTACAAGGATGTTGCCAGGGTTAGAGGATCTGAGCAACAGGGAGAGGCTGAACAGGCTGGGGCTGTTTTCCCTGGAGAGTCGGAGGCTGAGGGGTGACCTTATAGAGGTTTACAAAATTATGAGGGGCATGGATAGGATAAATATACAAAGTCTTTTCCCTGAGGTTGGGGAGTCCAGAACGAGAGGGCATAGGTTTAGGGAGAGAGGGGAAAGATATAAAAGAGACCTAAGGGGCTACCTTTTCACACAGAGGGTGGTATGGAATGAGCTGCCAGAGGATTTGGTGAAGGCTAGTACAATTGCAACATTTAAGAGGCATTTGGATGGGTATATGAATAGGAAGGGTTTGGAAGGATATGGGCTGGGTGCTGGCAGGTGGGACTAGATTGGGTTGGGATATCTGGTCAGCATGGACGGGTTGGACCGAAGGGTCTGTTGCCATGCTGCACATCTCTATGACTCTAAGTACTGACATGTCAATCATTAACTTCCAATATACACAGTCCAAAACCCATTAGAACTAGTTCAAAATCCAAACTCTATATATTTTAACATAATTTAATATACATTACACACCTTACATACAGTCAGAGATATACAGCATAGAAACAGACCCTTTGGTTTGGCTCGTCCATGCCAACCAGATACCCTAAATTAATCTAGTCCTATTTGCCAGCACTTGGCCCATAGCACTCTAAACCCTTCCTATTCATATACCCATCCAGATGCCTTTTAAATGTTGTAATTGTACCAGTCTCTACCACTTCCTCTGGTAGCTCATTCCATACACACAACACCCGGTGTGTAAAAAAGTTTCTCATAAGGTCCCTTTTAAATCTTTCCCCCCTCACCCTAAACCTCTGCCCTCTAGTCCCCTCAACCCAGGGAAAAGGCCTGTCTATTCACCCTATCCATGCCCCTCATGACTTTATAAACCTGTATAAGGTCACCTCTCAGCCTATCTTTGATTAAGGTTGAATGATCAGAGCATTTTCTAAATGTGAGAAACCAAAACTGTAAAGGAACAAAGAGCATTAAAAGTTTACACACAGAAACCATTAAAAATGGTATAACTGTACCAACAACAATTTCAGTAGTTTAACAGAACGTTAATGTTTATGTCAGAGTAACTAGAATATCAGGAGGTAGAAGATATATCAATAACATTTAAATCTTAGACTAACAGAAATTGGAACAGGAGTAGACCGTTCACCCCTTCAGACCTACAATGCCATTCAATAGGATCATTGCATCATAGGATCTGACAATAGAATCATGGCTGATCTAACATTCCTCACATTCACTTCCCTGCATTTTCTGCACAGCCCTCAATTCCCCTAATGTTCAAGAATCTATGTCTTCCTATCTCAGCCTTAAATATACACAAAGACTGCACCCTCATAGCTCTCTATCGCAAAGAGATACAAAGATTCACAACCCTCAAAGAAGAAATTCTTCCTCATTTCTTAAGTACCTTTCTGATCTACCATTTGTAGATCAGGTCACCATACCTCAGGAAGGATACAAAAGAAATTGAAGTAAATGCAGCACAGATTTACCAAGATGATTTTGGGGCTAAGTTGGTTAGATTACAAGGAAAGGTTGCATCAGTTGGGCTCACACATAAGATCAGAATAGGTGTTTAGCATGGTTAAAAGGTATAATTGAATTAGATAGAAAAGAGAAATATTTCCATTTGTGGGAAAATCCAAAAGTAGAAGCGCCGCCTTAAAATTATTGCCAGGCTGTTACATCAGTGAGACCAAAAAGCACTTCTTCAAGCAAAGGGTAATGGAAATCAAAGTTTGACAGAATCTTTGTATCCCCTTTAGCCATATGCTATACAATAGCAAATATTGTTCCTTTGTTTAAGGAGATAATCAACAGGGATAAGCGAGAAAATTGTAGGATGGTAAGCCTCACATGAGTGGAAAGGAGATTATTGGAGCAAGCAAATCTTAGCAGGACTTATACACTTAATGGTAAGGTCCTAGGGAGTGTTGCTGAACAAAGAGACATTGGAGTGCAGGTTCATAACTCCATGAAAGTGGAGTCGCAGGTAGATAGGACAGCGAAGAAGGCGTTTGATATGCTTTCTTTTATTTGTTAGAGTACTGAATACAGGAGTTGGGAGGTCATGTTGCGGCTGTACACGACATTGGTTAGGCCAATGTTGGAATATTGTGTGCAATTCTGGTCTCCTTCCTATCGGAAAGATGTTGGGAAACTTGAAAGGGTTCAGAAAAGATTTACAAGGATGTTGCTAAGGTTGGGGGATTTGAGCTATAGGGAGATGTTGAACAGGCTGGGGCTGTTTTCGCTGGAGCGTCTGAGACTGAGAGGTGACCTTATAGAGGTTTACAAAATTATGAGGGGCATGCATCGGATAAACAGACAAAGTCTTTTCTGAGGTCAGGGAGTCCAGAACTAGAGGACATAGGTTTAGGGTGAGAGGGGAAAGATATAAAAGAGTCCTAAGGGGCAACCTTTTCAAACAAAGGGTGGTACGTGCATGGAATGAGCTGCCAGAGGAAATGGTGGAGGCTGGTACAATTACAACATTTAAAGGGCATTTGGATGGGTATATGAAGAGGAAGGGTTTGGAAGGATATGGGCTGGGTGCTGGCAGGTGGGACTAGATTGGGTTGGGATATCTGGTCGGCATAGACGGGTTGGACGAAAGGGTCCGTTTCCATACTGTACATCTCTATGACTCTCTGGGACAGAATATACTTGCATTTGAAGAATGGTCAATTGATTTGGGATAGTCGGCATGGCTTTATGTCGGGGAGTTTTTGTCTCGCAAACTTGCATAAGTTCTTAGAAGAAGTAGGTCAGTGGATGTTGCCCACATACATTTGGCTAAAGGATTTGCAAAGGTCCCTCATGGTTTACTCGTCCAAAAGATCAAGTCACATAGCATCTAAAGTGAGTTGGCAAGTGGTGAATTGGCAAGTTCAATACAAAATTGGCATAGTCATAGGAGACAGAGGGTAGTTGTGGAGAGGTGTTTTTCTGCCTGGAGGTCTGTAACCAGTGCTGTTTCACAAGGTTCAGTGCTGGGAGGTCAAATAACAAGAGGAAAGTACCCAGTGAATGTCTGGACCTTGAGGAGAACTGATACATGGAAGGTTCTTAGGGTGCATGTCCACAGCTCCCTGAAAGTGGTAACGCAGTGGACACGGTGCTAAAATGGCTTATGGTATCATGCTTGTCTTAATCCGTCAGACCAGCGAGTATTGAACTTGGCAAATTATATTGCAGTTGTATAAAACTTCAATTATGCCAAATTTGGAATAATGTGTGCAGTTCTGGTCAGCACACTGTGGGAAGGATGTAGAAACTTTGGAGAGGGCACGAAAGAGGTTTAGCAGAATGTTAATTGGTTTGGTATTAATTCCAGTATTGTGCCCATCACTGAGGTCAGATTAATCAGCCAATGATTATTTGGTTAATACCTTATATCATGTTTGAACAGTGGTACAGCATTTGCAGACCACCAATCGTCTGGCACCTCACCACATCTAGTGAGGATTAGAAAATGATGCTCAGAGCATTTCCTCTCTGGTGTCCTTCAACAGCATAGATAAAATTCATCCAGCCCTGTTGATTTATCCACCTTCAAAGTCAGATCCTCCAGTACTTCACTTTTCATTATGCTTATTTTACCGAACATTTCACAATCTTCCACTAACTAGAAAATCTACATCATCCCTCTCCTTTGTGAATACAGAGATATAATACTCATTAAGTACTGTGTCCATATCTTCAGCATAAACACAAATGGTTAGAATGTACATCTCCTTTACCCTAGCATCAACAGGGAGGCAACATGCCCCCTGCTCTCCCCCACATTGTCATGATGCCTGCCACAGTAATATCTCTCAGATTCCTTGACTATGGAACCTATCATTATTTTTGGCCTTCCATCCTTCTTCCTTAGTAATCCGCACAAAAGTGACGCCTGACATGCTCAAGTTCGGAGTATTTTCTGTTACAACGCAGTGGTGAACTAATATGTTAATTAAACCAAACACTCAGTAAAGCTCACCTCACCTCAATCAGTTAAAATATATGAGTGACAGTGAACTCCCAAATTCCACTATGTAAAGAAAATAATATCAATTTATTCTTTAACTCTAAAAAGTGAACATTAAACAACAATTCACAACTCTAAGCCCCCTTTCTCTTAACTGCTTACTATCTGCCTCCAACTGTAAAACACACTGTTCTAATAGAACACTTACTAAAATTACATCAACTTAATTTCAAAACCACACAGCAGCTGTCATTGTTGGTATCTTTCTTCTTTCAGCTGAAGATCTCCCTAGGTCATAGTTTTCTTTTAATGTGAAGATGTTTCATATAAAAAAAAAGATATCTTTGATAGAGTGTGTTTTTGAATGGCAGTTACTCTCTCAACGGCAGTTACTCTGTCTGACTTTCAAAATGCCCTTTTTAAAAAAATACCACCAACATCAGATCATCTCATTGGTTCGATATTGGCAAAACAATAAATTCAAGCGTGATTGGGTTTTAGTATCCTGGGGCATAATTTGAACTAGTTGGTTAAATCCGAATTGTTGTCAAAACAGCAACAAACTCAAGTATCTATTTCATAGTCAAATGTTATACATTTTCAGTTTTCCAGTACAATCGGACTGCTACTTAGTCATATGACAGGTGCTTGTAAGTTCTCAGTGCAAAACAACATTCACTCTCAAATGTATAGTACATGCCTTCAACTTCACAACACTTTTGATGTTTCACATCTTTAAAATGTACCAATGAAACATTTTTGTATTTTCCTTCATTTTATCATCCAATTTTTTTCTAGGTCCTCTCCATGCTTTCCTAATTTCTTTTTTTCACTTCACCTTAATATTTTCTATATTCCTCTAAGCGTCCTAAAGTATGACTTCTTTTGAGATTATCACATGCCCTATCCTCTGCTTTATTCAACTGTTTATGCTCTTGGATTATCAGGGGACTGTAGATTTAGCAATATCTTTCTTTTTCATTGTGAGGATATGTGTACATCGTGCCCAAAGAACCTCAATTTCGAGTGCTTTCCATTGATTTATGACTGACTTTTCGTTCAAGTGATTGTAACAAATCCACTTTTACTAGATCGTGTTTGTAAAAGGTGGCCTTTTCTCAAATTTAGAAACTTATGCCTGTTGTAGTTTTATGTCTTTTTGAAATTATGAAAATCCAACTGCATTATGATCACTCTCTCCAAATGGTCTCCCAATTCTATTTCATCCACCTGCCCAGTCTCATTTTCCAAGACAATTTAGGATTGCACACTCACTCAGGCTTGTTATATGCTAGCTAAAAAAGTTCTCCTGAATGCAGTTTAAGAATTTATATTCGCTGTGCCTTTTATATTGTTTACATCCCAGTTGATTTTTGGATAGTTGAAGTCCCCAACTATTAATGCGCTATCGTTTGTGCACTGTTTTTTTCTAACATATTTGCTCCTCTAACTCTTTCCCACTCTGAGGGTCTATAGTACATTGCATTGTGGCTGCCAAAGTTTTTTGTTTCTGAGCTCAATTCATACATGGTCTCATCTGATGCTTAATTTAGTAAAGCGACCCTCCTGTCAGCAGTGATGAATTCTTTAACCAATAATGCTTTCTCTCACCTTTTTTATTTCCTTCTCTATCCTGCCAGAAAATTCTATAGTCAGAACTTGACTTGCCATCCTTAGCCTTCTTTAAGCTTGCTTCCATTATAGCACTGATATCACGTTTCCATGTATATTTGTGCCTTCAGCTCATTGGTTTTACGCACTATTCTACTTTAGTCAACATATTTATATATTAATACTGCCAATTTTCTGTGTTGTACATTTTTTAACCTTTGCTTCCTCTGTATTTTCAGAATCACTTGCTTTCCATCTCTCATTCTCTTTTCTAAATATCGTCAGATTCAATTTCCCCTGCCAATCTAGTTTAAAGCCTTCACAACAAAACTAGCAATTCATATCCATTCCAGTCCTAGTTAGGTATGTAAGCCCCAATTTACCCAGAAGCTAGCTCAATGTCCCAGAAACTTGATGACCACCCTCCTACACAGCTTTCTAGCTACACGTTCAACTGCTCAATTCTCTTGTTTCTATGCTCACTAACACATGGGATTGGGAGTAACGTGGAGGCTACCTCTTAAGATGTCCTGTCTTTGAAACTCTCATTTAGGTCACGGAAATCCCTTTCAGGACCACAACCTCATACCTCAATTGTACCATCAGTACCAACATGGAATGCAACCTCTGGCTGATCAACTCTCCCCAGAAGAATGTCTTACCACTCTGCAGCATCCTTTACCCTGGCATCAACAGGGAGTCAACATATCCCCCTATAGTCATTTGCCTGCCACAGAAAATGTCTTCTATTCCCTGACTATGGAATCTATTATCATTATTGCTGTTCCATACTTCTTCCTTAGTACTCTGTATAAAAGTGACGTCAGCCATGCTCAAGTTCTGAAATTAAGAGAAAGTGAGGACTGCAGATGCTTGAAGGTCAGGGTTGAAAAGTTTAGTGCTGGAAAAACTCAACAGGTCAAACAGCAACAGAGAAGCAGAAGCGTTGACATTTCAGGCATAAGCTCTTCATCAGTAATGTATGGGGTCAAGGTGGATGAGAGATAAATGGGAGTGAGGCTAAGGGGGTAGGTAGCTGGGAAGACAATAGGTGGGGAATGATTGTGACAGGTCAGTGGAGAGGGTGGAGCGGACAGGTGGGAAGGAAGATGGACAGGTGTGTTATGGACCAGGCTAGACCCCCTTGAGACATTTCAAGAAATTAGTCCGGACCCTAACTTTGCTGGTTGTGGAAAGCAGATATCAGGTGGATGATCCAGGAGGGATACAGAGGACCCAACCACGTAGTTTTAAACAAAACAGAATGTATTTGAAAAATTACCGAATGAAACACAAGCAAAAAAAAGAATAGAATATAGAATAACTTATTTCTGGATCAGTGGTGCTGGAAGAGCACAGCAATTCAGGCAGCATCCGAGGACAGGCAAAATCGACGTTTCGGGCAAAAGCCCTTCATCAGGAATAAAGGCAGAGAGACTGAAGCGTGGAGAGATAAGCTAGAGGAGGGTGGGGGTGGGGATAGAGTAGCATAGAGTACAATAGGTCAGTGGGGAAGGAGATGAAGGTGATAGGTCAGGGAGGAGAGGGTGGAGTGGATAGGTGGAAAAGGAGCTAGGCAGGTCGGACAAGTCCGGACACGTCAGGGGATCGTGTTGCTGGAGGTTAGAAACTAGGATGAGGTGGGGGAAGGGGAAATGAGGAAACTGTTGAAATCCACATTGATGCCCTGGGGTTGAAGTGTTCCGAGGCGGAAGATGAGGCGTTCTTCCTCCATGCGTCTGGTGGTGAGGGAGCGGCGATGGAGGAGGCCCAGCACCATGTCCTCCGCAGAGTGGGAGGGGGAGTTGAAATGTTGAGCCACAGGGCGATTTGGTTGATTGGTGCGGGTGTCCCGGAGATGTTCCCTAAAGTGCTCTGCTAGGAGGCGCCCAGTCTCCCCAATGTAGAGACGACCGCATCGGGAGCAACGGATACAATAAATGATAACTTTTGTGAAGGGCAGGTCGTGCCTCACAAACCTTATTGAATTCTTTGAAAAGGTGACGAAGGAGGTTAATGAGGGAAAGCGGTAGATGTGGTATATATGGATTTTAGTAAGGCGTTTGATAAGGTTCCCCATGGTAGGCTACTGCAGAAAATACGGAGATATGGCATTGAGGGTGAGTTGGAGGTTTGGATTAGGAATTGGCTGGATGGAAGAAGACAGAGGGTAGTAGTTGATGGCAAAGTTTCTTCATGGAGTGCCGTCACTAGCGGTGTTCCGCAAGGATCTGTTTTGGGACCATTGCTGTTTGTCATTTTTATAAATGACCTGGAAGAGGGGTTAGAAGGTTGGGTGAGCAAGTTTGCGGATGATACGAAAGTCGGAGGAGTTGTTGACAGTGAGGAAGGATGTGGCAGGTTACAGCAGGATATAGAGAAGCTGCAGAGCTGGGCAGAAAGGTGGCAAATGGAATTCAATGTAGCTAAGTGTGAGGTGATTCACTTTGGGAAGAATAACAAAAAGATGGGGTACTGGGCTAATGGTCGGATACTTGGTAGTGTGGATGAGCAGAGGGATCTTGGTGTCCATGTACACAGATCTCTGAAAGTTGCTACCCAGGTAAATAGTGCGGTGAGGAAGGCATATGGCGTACTGGCTTTTATTGGTAGAGGAATTGAGTTCCGGAGTCCTGAGGTCATGATGCAGTTGTATAAGACTCTGGTGCGGCCGCATCTGGAATATTGTGTGCAGTTTTGGTCGCCATACTATAGGAAGGATGTGGAGGCACTGGAACGGGTGCAGAGGAGGTTTACCAGGATGTTGCCTGGTATGGAAGGAAGATCGTATGAGGAAAGACTGAGACACTTGGGGCTGTTTTCATTAGAGAAAAGAAGGTTTAGGGGTGACTTGATTGAGGTGTACAAGATGATTAGGGGGTTAGATAGGGTTGACAGTGTGAACCTTTTCCCGCGTATGGAGTCGGGTATTACAAGGGGGCATAGCTTTAAATTAAGGGGGGGTAGATATAGGACTGAAGTTAGGGGTAGGTTCTTCACTCAGCGAGTCGTAAGTTCATGGAATGCCCTGCCAGTAGCAGTGGTGGACTCTCCCTCTTTATGGGCATTTAAGCGGGCATTGGATAGGTATATGGTGGATAGTGGGTTAGTATAGGTTAGGTGGGCTTGGATCGGCGCAACATCGAGGGCCAAAGGGCCTGTACTGCGCTGTATTCTTCTATGTTCTATGTTCTAACCTACCCAGAAACTCAACAGAAAGTGAGGACCACAGATGCTGGAGATCAGAGCTGAAAAATGTGTTGCTGGAAAAGTGCAGCAGGTCAGGCAGCATCCAAGGAGCAGGAGAATTGACGTTTCGGGAAGAAGGGCTTATGCCCAAAGTGTCGATTCTCCTGCTCCTTGGATGTTGCCTGACCTGCTGCGCTTTTCCAGTAACACATTTTTCAGACCCAACAGACAATCCCAAGTTAAATGATGCTGTTCCAATTCTTGCAACGATTCCCATAAACACCCTTGGCCAAAATAAGGATAAAATTACGTGGGATCTTACAGGAGGGGGAGAAGGTGAGAGGGGGAAAGGGGGAGACCTCTGCATTGTACAGGGTTTTATTTTCGAATTGAAAGCATTCGCAAGTAGTTAAACCCAGACCTTTCAAAATTGCTGCTTTTACAATCTGGAAAAAAAAAGAACATCACCTTGTCAAAGGAGTAGTAGCATCACAGGAACAGTCAAGATGGCGGTGCTGCGGATTGGGACCATTTGGCGCAGCCATTTTGGCGCGATCGAATTGGCACGGCCTGTTTGGCGCAGCCTATTCTGCCACAGACCCATTTAGGCACAGTTGAAGGGTTGGATCTGGGAATGAGGTGTGGGGGGGCGGGACAGATTTGAAAACTAGTGAAGATGACCTCACCTCCCATCACCAAACCATCATCTCCCAGACCATCCACAATCTCAGCACCTCTGGGGATCTCCCCTCCATCCTCAGAGTCCCAGAATCCTCCACCGCCCAATTCTACCTCTCAGCCAAAATCCATAAACATGACTGCTCGGTCAACCTATTGTCTCTGCCTGCTTCTGCCCCACCAAACCGATCTCCTCATAGCTCAACACCATCCTGTCCCCCTTGGTTCAGGAACTCCTCACATACATTCATACACCACCCACACCGTCCACCCTCCTCCTTTTTGTTTCCCCAGTCCCTAATGCTCATCTTCACCATGGACATCCAGTCCCTATACATGCCCTTCCGCCATGGCGAAGACCTCCAAGTCCTCTGTTTCTTCCTCTCCCGCCCAACCAACCCTCCACCGACACTCTCATTTGATTGACAGAATTGGTCCTCAGCCTCAACAATTTCTCCTTCGAATCCTCCTACTTCTTCACACCAAAGGGGCAGCCATGGGCACCCACATGGACCCCAGCTATGCATGCCTCTTTGTCGGGTATGCAGGGAACAGTCCATCTCCTGCAGCTACACTGGCACCATTCCCCATCTTTTAATCCGCTACATTGACGACTGTATCGACACCACCTCATGCTCCCATGAGGAGGTTGAACAATTCATCAACTTAACTAACACTTTGCACCCAGGTCTTAACTTCACCTGGGACAACCTCAGACACCTCCCTCCCCTTTCTGGACCTCTCTGTCTCCATCTCTGGCAATCAACTCAACACAGACATCTATTTCAAATCCACCAACTACCACAGCTAACTGGATTACACCTCCTCCCCTCCTGTAAAAACATGCTCCCTTACTCCCAATTCCTTCGCCTCTGCCATATCTACTCCCAGGAGGCGCAATTCCACTCCATGACATCCCAGATGGCCTCCTGTTTTTAGGACAGCAATTTCCCCTCCTACGTGATCAACAATGCCCTCCAGCACATCGTTTCTACTTCCTGCACCTCCAACCTTGAACTCCCTCCCCCTTTTTAGGTCCACATTGCCCATCAAGCCACTCTCCACACCCTGCACTCTCTCTTGCCTCCGTAAGAGATATAAAACCTGCACCCTCACCTCCCCTCACCCCCCTCACCTCCATCCAAGGCTCCAAAAGACCTTTTCACATCCTGCAGAGATTTTCCTGTATATCCCATCACATCTACTGTGTTTGTTGCTCTAAATACGGTCTCCTCTACATCAGAGAAACAGAACACCAACTCACAGTGTTCAGGGAACATTTCTGGGACACACGCACTAAACAACCCCACCGTCCTGTGGCCGACCACTTCAATTCCCCTTCCCACTCCACCAAGGACATACAAGTCCTGGGTTTCCTCCATTGCCAAATCCAAGCCACGGGATGACTGGGGGAAGAACGTCTCATCTTCTGCCTTGAGACACTTCAACTGCATGGCATCAACATCGACTTCATTAGTTTCCTTATGTCCCCAACCCCCACATCCAACACTCCAACTCGACACTGTTCTCTTGACCTATCCATCTTCCTTCCCACCTATCTGCTACACCCAACTATCACAATCACCCCCCCACCTGCATCCACTTATCACCTTCCCAGCTACCTTCCCCCCATTTACCTCTCTGCCCCCTTACCTCCTACATTCCTGATGAAAGGAATATGCCCAAAATATTGACACTCCTGCTCCTTGGATACTGCCTGACCTCCTGTGCTTTTCCAGTGCTAAACTTTGACTCAAGTTCTGAAACCGAGCACAAACTTGTGTAGTTGGTGATATTTCCTGCAGGTATGTTTCTCTAAGACAAATGGTATATCCATGACTTTATGCATACATACATAATAAACATACATGCTACTTGGTCGAGCTGGCCTGCCATCCATTAAAAGTTGTTTATTACAATTACAAAATAATAGAAATAAACCTACCTGTCCTCACCATTCAACTTCTTTCTCTATATTGAAGAGTCAAGTACAGAATGCTAAAAACTCCAGAAACAGAGGGAGCATCTCCTCACCGAAATCACTTGTATTCTCAAGACTCTTACTTCACACTGTACAACCAAGGCAGAATTGAGGGAGGACTCTTACATATAGTTTCTGAAAACTCACATGCTTAAAAAAAAATTAAACCAGCAACTCATTTACAAATTGCAGCTTCTCTCAGAACTTGTAACCCCTGCAGGAAAAATTAATTTCTCATAAGTGTAATGTTTAGTTAATTAATAAATTAGAGGAAAAAAAACTGAGACTTCAAATGAAAAAAATTAGCACCTAAGACACACACTCATCTACTCTCAATGCAAGCCTGTCAGATGGAATGAACTGAGAACGGGAATGAGCCAGTTATGATGGCCCACGTCAGAACCAACAACATAGCAGAACATCATCCTTAGTTCCAACCTGAGAGAATGAGGATTTAGTTATCTCTGGGTTATTACCTACTACATATATCAATGGCATAGGGTCAAACAAATTATGAAATTAATTACGTGGCTCAGAGTAGTATGAAAAGCAATCTGTGATAGAGATAAACCTATAAGTGAGGCAGATTAGGTTAGTCAACATGTTCCAGGGGAAAAGTTATCTTAATAAAATTGAATTTTACACCAAGTTTGAAAGTGAAATACTTCAATTCCAACCAAAAAATATCTTTAACTAAAAGCCAATTTCATTTGTAACAGAAGACAGTTGGCTAAGGATTATTAGGTCTTTTTTTTTCTGTATTCTTTCAAAGGATGTGAATATCACTGGCAAGACCAGCAGTTGTTGCCATCCTTAACTGCCCTTGAACAGAATAGATTTGCTCAGCTATTTCACAGTACAGTCAACCACATTCCTGTGGTTCGGTGTCACGTGTAGGCCAGACTAAATAAAGATGGCAGATTTCTTTTGTTTAAAAAGTCAGTAGTGAACTTAATTGGGTTTTACCAAAATTGATGATAGCTTCATTGTCACTATTACTGAAAATAATGCCAGATTCCAGACTTTGTTAATTGAATTTAAATTCCACCAAAGTGGGATTTGAATCCATGTCCCCAGATCAAAAGCCTGCACCTCTGGGTTACTGTATCAGTGACATCACCATGATACCACTATGGCAAATCAAATATCCTCTCTTGGTAGAGGGGTGAAAGATGATGCAAATAGTGCAAAACATTTGAAGAAACAATTCAAAATGTTCAACAAAACACATTTGTAAAAAATATGATGAAAGTTCCATCCATGCCTTACCAGAGATGTGAAGGCTAAGAGACTTAAAATGTTGCAAAGAATGGTTATAGACTTGAACATTGGTAGAATCACAGAATCAAAAAAGTTTGTGTTTGGCAGGGTTTGTGCCTTAAAAAAGGCAAAGAATGACCAAAATGTTGATGTGAAAAGGTAAAGATAATTTTGCAATTATATCCAAAGGAGAGTTGCTGAAGCAAACAAACATCGTCTTTTAGAGGTAGAAACATATGCACATACAAATCAGGAGCATAAGTAAGCCATCTAGCCCCTTGACCCAGCTCCATTATTGAGAGAACGCATTTATAAAAAGTGTCTCCTAGTTCCAGTTTCTCCCACAAGCAGAAAAATCCTTCTGAATCCACCATGTCAACTCCCTTCAGGCACTTGTACGCTCTATACAGGCCCAGCCTCTCCTCATACTTTCTCATCCAGGAATTAGTTGAATGAACTTTCTCTGAACTAATCATAATGCAATATTTGTCATTCCTTAAATGAGAGCAATATTATGCACAGTATTCTAGATGCAATATCACCAATGTCCTATACAACTGTAGCAAAACATCCTTACTTTTATATACCATATCCTTTGTAGTAAGACATAACATTACATTCGGTTTCCTAATCACCTGCTGCACCTGCATATGAACTTTTTGTGATTCAAGTAACAAGACTCCCATCTCCCTCTATACCTCAGTTCTGCAATCTCTATTTATGCTTGTGTGTGTAGTTTTGGTCTTCATATATAAAAATGATTATTCTTGTCTTCTAGGCGGTATAGCAAAAGTTCAATAGACTGTTTCCTGGGATGTAAGGATTTTCTTATGATCACTGGCCAAGTAAATTAGGTCTACACTCTCTGAAATTTAGAAAGCTGACAGGCAATCTCATTGAAAAAATACAAATTCTGAAAAGGAAAATAGAAGCAAACTACAGGGGATCTGATAATAAAAACAAATGCTGGAGAAACTCTGGTTAGGGAACATCTGTGAAGTGAGAAACAGAGTTAACATTTCAAGTCCAAAACAAACCACCTTCAGAACAAAGATAAACAAGATGGGCACGGAGGGTTTTTTTTCCATCCTGGCTTCAAAACCCATATCCTGAGGCTGGGCACAGTGCTAAAGTGTTTGTTCATTTAGGACTCAGAAGAAGTTTATGCTCACCTAATATGGTCGCAAATATTTGTAAATGTCTACTCCACAAGGCTGTGACCATTTCATCATTGAGCATATTCAAGGCTGAGCCCTAAAGTTGGACGATTGGGATCTGGGTGGAGGGCAGGAAATTGCAAAAAAGTAGCAGAACATCATGGTGAATGGTGGAATATTTTGAGAGTTTGAATGCCTATCATTATTTCCACTTATGTTCTTAACAAAACTGGAACATCATAATATTCTTTCAAAGCTGCTATGACTTTTCATGAGTTACTCATTGTATTGTCAAGATTTCTAATTTTACCAGGCCAATACTGGATGGCTGGCAAAGGAAAAATCTTAGCTCCAATTGCTGAAAATATGCTCCATGAACGGCAATAATGCTGAAGGCCCAGCCTAACCTGGATATATACCTGAATAAGGAAATCACAAAGTTCAGGCTTCTGAAATCCAAACTAAATATGTATTAGCTATTATGTCTAAACATTTGCTTCCCTGGTATAAAAATGACAAAACGTTCACAAAATCATTATGCTACTAAAATTGTCCTGACACTACATAATTTATTAGCCAAGGATCATGCGAGAGTCATATTGTCTGGAAACAGGCCCTTTGGGCCAACTCGTCCATGCTGACCAGTCCTCCTAAACTGAAGTAGTCCCATTTACCTGTATTTGGCCCATATCCCTCTAAACCTTTCCTGTCAGTGTATCTGTCCAAATGACTTTTACATGTTGTAACTATACCCACCTCTACAATTTCCTTTGGCAGCTTGTTCCATATACGCACCATCATGTGTTCCATCAGGTCCCTTTTAAGTCTTTCCCGTCTCACCTTAAACATATGCCCTCTAGTTTTGGGGTCCCCTACCCTGGGAAAAGACCTTGACAATTCACTTTATCTATGCCCCTCATAATTTTATCAACCTCTAAGGCCACTCCTCAGCCTCCTACACTCCAGGGAAATAAGTTTTAGCTTATCCAGTCTCTCTGTATGGCTCAAACCTCCCAGTCTTGATAACACCCTTTCCAGTTTCATATCCTTACTAAAGCAGGGCAACCAGAACTGTACACAGTATGCAAAATATGATCTTACCAATGTCTTGTACAGCTGTAACATGACATCCCATCTCCTGTAATCAATCATCCAACAGATGAAAGCAAACATGCCAATCATCATCTTCACCATCCTGTCTACCTGTGACGCCACTTTCTAGGAACTACCTGCATCCCTCTGTCTCTATCTGAAAACATTCCCCATTAACTGTGCAACTCCTGCCCTGGTTTGTCTTACCAAAATAAAACACCTTGCATTTATCAGAATTCCATCTGCCGTTCCTCACCTCATTGGCCCAGTTGATCAAGACCCCATTTTACTCTGAGATAACATGCTTCACTGTCCACTACACCACCAATTTTGGTGTCATCTGCTAACCTGCTGGGGTTAGTATTCATCGGATTCAGAAGGCTGAGCGTTTGATGCCCACTGCAGAACCTGAGCACCAAAATCAAGGCCTACACTCTACTGCATTAATGAGGAAGTGCTATACTGTCACATATACTATCTTTTGAAGCAGAGATCAAACTAAAGGACCTCTGTCTCAGGTGGACACAACACATTATTTTAAACATAAGCAAACATTGATCTCGTAACAAACATCACAAGTCAGGTGGCAATACAAGCTGTGAGTCAATGAACATCTGGTTATATTTGTGGGAGCTAGCTGAACACATTTCCTGTGTTATAAACATGATTACACTTCAAGAGTATCTAATTGGCTGCAAATTGTGTTGTGATGTCTTGTGGTCACAAAAGGTGCTATAACTTTTTTTTTTATTTACAGCCCTAATATAGGATTTGCCCAATCTGCCTGGTTTCCTTAATTTAGATAAATTACGTTTTCTTAAAAACTGCAAGTTTACTTATATAAAATGAGTTTGTTATAGAAAAGTATCCTAAAAACACTTTATACAGACATAATCAAAAAGACTAACCTGCTTCATTATCCTTTTATCAAATTATTTTGAAAGATTCAAGAATTGCTTTCCATTCAGCCCAGAAGATTAAACAGAAATACTGTTGCACAACTAAAGCTTCCGAGCATTTTCTGTAGCTGAACCAACCATCCCAACAGCCCCAAACATTTGAACTGCAATATATTCAGGGCAATTCCTTTCTTTGCAAAGCATTAACTAATTTACATACATTCAATTCACATTAGATAGTAGAGATCGTATTAAATAGGCATACCCAGCCTGTTCAACTGGGAATTAAAATGTCAAAATCAGCTCACTGTATTCAATTTGGTTTCAAATAGTTTCTAAATGGTTCTGTGTGGGAAAGTTTGTGATTCCTCTTAAAAATTGTGTTTCCTTGGTATTCAATGAAAAATATCAATGTTTTTAAAAAAAGCATCTCCTCAATTTAAGTTCTCCTTTTAGATTAGATTACATTACAGTGTGGAAACAGGCCCTTCGGCCCAACAAGTCCACACCGACCCGCCGAAGCGCAACCCACCCTTACCCCTACATTTGCCCCTTACCTAACACTACGGGCAATTTAGCAAGGCCAATTCACCTGACCTGCACATCTTTGGATTGTGGGAGGAAACCGGAGCACCCGGAGGAAACCCACGCAGACACGGGGAGAACGTGCAAACTCCACACAGTCAGTCGCCTGAGGCGGGAATTGAACCCGGGTCTCTGGCGCTGCGAGGCAGCAGTGCTAACCACTGTGCCACCGTGCCGCCCACATAATTTACATAATTCACAAATTGTCCCTTTATAGTAGAACATTTGAGAGATTTGATGGTATGTAATTTGAGCATTGCTTAAAAATACACATTTTGTCAATGCCTGTGTCTTGTACTCATCAGGACATTCACAAGAATACCATATAAATGGGAACAACATATACTGTTCCTATTATTTGTTAGCAATTTGGATGATGACATAGAAAGTCATATGAAAATTTGCTGATGACAAAAATCAGGCAGTACTGTAGACAGTAGCATAAAATTACAAAGGGATATTGACAGACTAGATGAATGGGCAAAAACTATGGTAGATGGAATTCAAAGCAAGTAAGTGTGAGGTCATACATTTTGGACTGAAAAAGCATAGGTCAGTGTACTTTCTAGATGCTATGAAATAAATACAGTGGATGTCCAGAGACTTGGGGATTCAGATGCATAGATCTTTAAAATACCACAAGTTCAGAAAATAATCAAGGCAGCTCTATGGCTAATGTAATACTGATTTTTATATCAAGAGGACTGGAGTAGAAGGACTCAAACATTAAGCTGCAGTTACACAAAACTCTGGTTAGACTGTATTTAGAGTCAACTAGGAGAAAGTGAGGACTGCAGATGCTGGAGATCAGGGTCACGAGTTGGGATTGATGTATCATGCAAAAAGGATCTTGCCCAAAACATTGATTCTCCTGCTCCTCGGATGCTGCCTGACCTGCTGGGTTATTCCAGCACCCCACTCTCATACTTAAGAGTCATACAAATTGGAAAAAGACCCTTTGTCCTTACTCATCCATGTCAATCAGGTTTCCTAAACTCAACTAGTTCCTAGTTTCCTGCGTTTGGCTCATATTCCTCTAACATTTCACTATTCATGTATCCGTCCAAATGTCTTTGAAAATGTTAACTGTATTCGCCTCTATCTCTTCTTGTACTTCCAGCAAATTTGGGAATCACATCTTAAGAAGGATATATTGGCTTTGGAGGGGCTACAGCGTGCGTTTAGATTCCCTATATTGTGGAAACCGGCCATTTGGCCCAACAAGTTCATACCTACCCTTCGAAGAGTAACCCACCCAGACCCTTTCCCTCTAACTAATGCATCTAACACTATGGGCAATTTAGCATGGCCAATTCACCTGACCCGCACATCTTTGGACTGTGGGAGGAAACCGAAGCATCCAGAGGAAACTCACATAGACACAGGGAGAATGTGCAAACTCCACACAGACAGTCGCCAGAGGCTGGAATCGAACCTGGGTCCCTGTTGCTGTGAGGCAGCAGTGCTAACCAGTGAGCCACTGTGCCACCCCAAGAATGATACCTGGACGTTCTAGATGGGGAGATTATATAAATTAGATCTGTTTTCGCTAGAATCTCAAAGGCTATCTTTTCTTGTTAAAGATAAACTGTTTCCACGAGCTGGGGATTCTTGAACTAGGGGACATAGTCTTGAAATTAGGGCCAGTTCATTCAGGAGAGATGTTAGGAAGTACTTTTATACACAAAAGGTAGTGATGCCTGGAATTGTGACAATGCTGTCACTTTTAACAAGGTGAGGTCAGAAAGGCAGAGGTGCTAAAAAGTCTGGGAAAGAGCCTAGTTTAACAATGGTAGGGGAGTAGCCAGTTCTCCCAGTTCAGGATTTTTCTAAGTTGGTTTAGTTGTAGCAAAGAAGCTGCTGGTAGCTGTAGCAGAAGCTGAAGTCCAGAGAAAGGTTCCAAGCTTCAGCAGATAGTCTGACTAGCTTTCTCTCTGAAATCTCTTTGGAAGTTGTTTCCTCCTGCCTTTAAGAATCTGAGTTTGAGCTTACCTTTTGCCAAGGGGTGTGTTTATGGGATGTTACGGGAATTGGAAAGGCTCCTTAGTTAAGTTGCTATATCGAGTCGGTTGGGTTTTCAAATCGTTAAGTTACTCTAAATTCTATTTTCTTTTGTTCGTGTTTCAACTGTAGTGTTTAAATAAACTTTGTTCCCTTAAATCAGTGTGGTTTGACTAGCTGCATCACTCCTGGAATATCCACGGTACATCTGCCTTAAAAATAAGAAAAAAAAAGTTAGGTTCTGGGCTACCTTAAAATATTTTGAGGGGGTCTGGCCTGGTCCATAACAGAATGCTCTTTTATAAACAACAGTTGATGCAAGAACAGTTGTTCATTTTAAATCTGAGATTGATCAATATTTGTTAAGACAAGGTATTGAGGAATATGGCTGAAAATGTGTTGCTGGAAAAGCGCAGCAGGTCAGGCAGCATCCAGGGAACAGGAGAATCGACGTTTCAGGCATAAGCCCTTCTTCGGGACCCTTTTATCCTCACTCTTTGCTTTCTGCCAGACAGCCAAGCCTATATCCATGCTGGCACCTTGCCTCTAACACCATGGGCCCTTATCTTACTCAGTAGCCTCCTGTGCAACATCTTGTCAAAGGCCTTCTTGCAAGTAGATAACATCCATTGGCTCTCCTTGGTCTAACCTGCTCATTACCTGCTCAAAGAATTCTAGCAGATTTGTCAGACATGACCTCCCCTCGATGAAACTATGCTGACTTTGCCCTATTTTACCAAATGCTTCCAAGTATTCAGAAATGTCATCCCTTACAATGGATTCCAGGATCTTACCCATAATCGAGATTGTTGTTCGAGACGGAGCGGCTGAATGGTTGACAAGTGAACTCTGATTAGGAGAGACATTGCCATAGGAAATTATGAGTTAGATGACAACTGACAAGTTAACTGCAAGCTTTGTTTAAATTTAAACAAGACAGGCTGACTCTGATCAGTCAAGTCATTTCCCTGATGTACAAACCAGAGAATGAATCAAATTTGCTCACTGTGCAAGCTTGATGGTGAAATAGGACATACTAGGACATACAAAACTGTACTTCAAGTTCAGGGCTACCTCAATCAGATCATTTTTCATTGTATATTGCACAAACTGGATTCAATGCCACCACCTCCAGTCCTGAAAAGTGTCCTGATAGGGAAATAGAAATTCTATTCCGATTGAAGTTTGTGAGCACACAACATTCTATTCAGCTGAACCCACTTCCCAAACACCCCATAACGAAAAGTTGAAAAATATTCAGAGTTTTTATTTCCTTAGGGGGTTAAGCTATCTCAACCATTTCAGAAACAGATTAGATTAGTTGTTCTGTGAGGTTGCTATGCATTAGTCAGAGTCAGAGCAACACAAGCAGTATTTGCTACTAACAGAAGTCCATTAACAAACTTAGAAAGACCTTCAGCCTATTGCACTTATAAGTAACGTGGTCATATGAATTTCATTGCTAGTGTGATGCTTAGTATGCAAGTCCCAAACACAGCATTGTCCTTCGACTGTTCATAAAGGGCAATGTTCTGACTATACTTAACCAGCCCATGCTTGCAAAACTCAATGTCCAACATAAGATATGATTCTGCAATTGGATAAAATTTGCTAAATAATTGAGTGTATTAAGTATTTAGCTGATAACTAAGTTTGATATAGTCAGTTGGGTTCCAGGAGTGACATATGTGCACATAATAGAAATGAAATCTATTAATACACAGGTCCCTTAATGTGCTGACAGAAATAACATGTCCGCACACTGCACCTATCTCAACTGAACAAAATAGGTGTCTGCCATTTTCTAATTCCTTCTTTAGGGCGACACCTTGACCAATAGGATTAGATTTCCTACAGTGTGGAAACAGGCCCTTTGGCCCAAGCAGTCCACACCGACCCTCCGAAGAGTAACCCACCCAGACCCATTTCCCTCTGACTAATGCACCCAACACTATGGGCAATTTAGCATGGCCAGTTGACATCATTGGACCATGGGAAGAAACCGGAGCACCCGGGAGGAAACCCACACAGACATGGGGAGAATGTGCAAACTCCACACAGATAGTCACCCAATGCTGGAATCGAATCTGGGACCCTAGTGCTGTGAGGCAGCAGTGCTAACCACTGAGCCGAGTCAGAGTCAGAGTGAGTCGGATTTAAATTTAAACAAAGCTTGGCAGTTAACTGTTGATCATCTAACACCACTGCATTCTGCAAGGCAATGTCTCTATTAATGTTGATCTTCCATACACTGGTATGCTTGCAAATGTCCTGACATTTACAAGATGAAAAAAGTTTTGTAAAAGTGACTTTTTTCAGCTTTAAAACATTTTTCTTCATTTTCTCTGACAGTTTTAATCCTTCTTCAAAGTGTGAAATGTTGCCCAAAGCATCACACCTGTGTTAACTGCTCTTAAACATCTAAATTCAATAAATTATAAATCAACATTTATACTTATGCCAGTGAGGACTTTTATAGGTAAAATTACATAGAAAAGAACTATTAACAAAGTGAGCAAAAGACACAATAAACGTTAAGCTTTTGCATAATGTAATATCAAGCTGGTCAAATTTGCTCTGATTGCAATTCATCTTGAGATGCGTCTTTGAAGATAACAAAGACCAGGATAGCAACAAATGGAACACATACAGAGAATCAGAACAGCAAAGGTGTCTATAGAATACAATTTTACATATTTAACTGTGCTACTTATTGCTGTTTCCCAAACATTCAACTGCTGCGTTACCGAGAAACGGTAAAACTAACTATATTACAGGTGCACAATCTTTTATCTGAAATGCTCGGGACCAGCTGGTTTTCGAAATGCAGAACTTTTCGAATTTCACAATAAGTGACAATTTGATGGTGAAATTTTTAAAAATCTTACCAAACAGCAGATGCACTGAGTAAAATGGACCCTGAAACAGAATTGAGGCCTGCAGTGCTGGGCCACGCCCCCACATGTCACATCTGAGTGACATGCACCGATTGAGTGTGGAGTTGGGTTAACTGTTTGCACACCAAACAACCTTGTTAATGAGAAAAACAACTGCATGGAAAAACCTTCGGATTCCAGAGCTTTTCAGATAAAGGGTTGTCTACCTACACCTCTATTTCGGTACTCAAAAGTTTTAAAACTGTTGATTCCACAGAACGAATTAAGAACAAATAGATTAGGTTAATTCAAGGCAGCTGTTACAATGGCACAACTCCATTTAAATAAGAACGGCACACTCTAGTAGCCCGAGCAAAAATGGGTAAAAAGTAGGAAGAAAGTCTTGTAATCCACAGAAGGGCACGCAGGATCAACAAGTTTTCTGTATAACTGCTACATAGTAGTGATCTTTGATTTGGGAATTGCACTACTGAGGTCTTGAATACAGGTAAGGCCAGACACTAGCTAGACAGCACAGTCCATCACAGTGGGAAACACTGTGGCCAGGTTCACTTAATCAAAGCTATTACATGTCAGTCACCCTTGGTGGAAAAACCACACATCACTAAGTTGGAGGTGGGAATGGGCCCACTGGGGAAACTTGACCTACTCACATGTTCTCTATTAGGCTCATAATTGAGTAATTAAGATCAATTCTCTGAGCCCACCAGAACTTAATGGCAGTTAAGGGATCACATGGAAGTGGGACAGATTACCAATGCCTCCAAAAATTCACACAGTAAACCCTACCAGATTTGCCTGTGACTTTATGAACATATTAAGTAAAACTAGAAGCATCTGGCCCTTCGAGCCTGCTCTGCCAGTCAATAGATCATGGATAAGCTGTTTGTGTTTTCAATTTCACATTCCCATTTGCTACCAATAATCTGATTCCCCAGAATCGATGTACCCCTGCATTAAAAATACTCAACAACTCCATCTTTGCCACGTTATTTTGTGTTCCAAAATCACAAAGCTCAGAAAAAAGTTAATCTTCATCTCCGTCCTAAAGGGCAACTTTAATTTTAAAAGTGCCCCACAGTTCTGGGCTGACCCACAAAAGGAACATCTTTTCCACATCTGGCCTAGTGGTTAGTACTGCTGCCTCACAATGCCAAAGATCCAGGTTCAATTCCAGCCTTTTGTGACTGTCCAAACTCCACATGGCCATTCTCCCCATGTCTGCCTGGGCTTCCTCTGGGCACACCAATTTCCTCTCACAGTTCAAAAAGATGTGCCGGTTAGGTGAACTGGACTCTGTACAATCCCCATGCAAGGTTATGGGGATGGGTTTGGTCTGGATGGGATACTCCTTGAAAAGTCAATGCAGACTCAATGTGCCAACTGGCCTCTTTCAATACTGTAGGGTTTCTAAATACTTCAATCAAATCACCACCTCACTCCTTTAAACTCCAACAGAAACAGGCCTAGCCTGTCCAACCTATCATCTTAAGACAAAACGTCTTCTATTGCACCTGTTTAATTTAAAAGTACGTATTTAGTACCTGATCAAAGAACACAACATTGGGCTAGGGACTGGCCAGTTAAAGCCATTTCCCTGAACCACCACTGCCTGTTCCCACTCATGACCCACTATCCATTGATGATCCATGGCTTTCCATTGGGTGCATTACTGGTAGCAATCACCCCTTCCAGCAGTGTCACCTGTATTAGAAAACTCCAGCCTTTGATGGGCCAGCTGTTTGCCATAGACAGGATTTCCACATCAGGGTCTTGCATCACACTCATTTGTCTAGTTAAGTGCCTGACTTAATCTGGTCAGACCTTGGGAGCAGTCCAGTTTTCCTACCTGTCTGCCAACATGACGACAGAATCTGTGTCACTTACATTAAAATTTCCGTGTGTCAAATGTTTGTTATCTAACAATCTTCTGTTTGACAAAACATTCTTTTTCTCATTTTTTTATTCACGTCGTTCATACTCCTCTTTGTTCTGTCCCTATTAAGTAGTGCTCTTTTGTTGTCTTCCATTTACAAAGTGCTCTAAGTTTAAAATTTAGCTTTTCTGATCTATCCACAGATGTTCCCTGACACTAATATTTCCAGCACATTGTTCCCCACTCACCCACCTCAAACAGACAGATGTCCAGGATGCAAATGGAACAATATTTTGCTTCACATCAAGTGTAGATTTGTTGATTCATATTTTTATATGCAACTGCAAAGACAGCTGCAAATCCACATCTGATGACAATTTCCTGTTGTGGTATCAACAGGCATATTACTGCTACCATATAATCATTGCTTCAACAGTCAGCAAAACAACTTTTTTCTGGAATGAGCATTGCTCCAAAAGCTACCTTGAATGTAATCAAGTTACTAATGATTTATTTTATTAGCATGCGGAAAAACACACAGAAGTGGCATAGGTTTAAGGTGAGAGGGGAAAGATATAAAAGAGACCTAAGGGGCAACTTTTTCATACAGAGGGTGGTACGTGTATGGAATGAGCTGCCAGAGGATGTGGTGGAGGCTGGTACAATTGCAACATTTAAGAGGCATTTGGATGGGTATATGAATAGGAAGGTTCTGGATTAGTGGTGCTGGAAGAGCACAGCAGTTCAGGCAGCATCCAAGGAGCAGCAAAATCGACGTTTCGGGCAAAAGCCCTTCATCAGGAATAAAGGCAGAGAGCCTGAGGCGTGGAGAGATAAGCTAGAGGAGGGTGGGGGTGGGGAGAAAGTAGCATAGAGTACAATAGGTTAGTGGGGGAGGAGATGAAGGTGATAGGTCAGGGAGGAGAGGGTGGAGTGGATAGGTGGAAAAGGAGATAGGCAGGTAGGACAAGTCATGGGGACAGTGCTGAGCTGGAAGTTTGGAACTAGGGTGAGGTGGGGGAAGGGAAAATGAGGAAACGGTTGAAGTCCACATTAATGCCCTGGGGTTGAAGTGTTCTGAGGCGGAAGAGGAGGAGTTCTTCCTCCAGGCGTCTGGTGGTGAGGGAGCGGCGGAAGGGTTTGGAGGGATATGGGCCGGGTGCTGGCAGGTGGGACTAGATTGGGTTGGGATATCTGGTCGGCATGGACGGGTTGGACCGAAGGGTCTGTTTCCATGCTGTACGTCTCTATGACTCTAAGTGCCAAATTTTGCAGTTGGTTGTTTGTAAGTGACAGGATATGTTTGACGTTTTTTAAAAATACCATTTTGGCATTATAGAGGTTTCTTTCATCTGAAAGTTTTCTAAGCACCTGTTCACAATAAATATAGTAGTTGAATTTTAGGTGCCATAGGTAATTTACAGTAATACCATAAAGGAGCACAAGTGCAAGTGGCTCAAAAATAGACTCTAGATTTTTAAAAAAGCCCTAAGGAACAATGCAATCTAAGCTCATTTCCTTTTTTTTCATGAAAGCACATTATTCTGATTACACTCTTGCTCAACAGCCTATAGATGAAGGACCAGTTTTGAAACAAAATATAAAGATACCCTTTATTTGAAAATAAAAACTGACAAACACGAAACAACTGACAAGAACTAACAAACAAAACATTAACTAAGGTTTAAATTCCCTAGATTCTAGCAATTTCCAAATCACAAATTTGCATACTGGGGAGTAAATTTCAGAAGTTAAAAAGTGCTATAGCTTATTGACTCAAACTTTCTGTGACACAGGAAGCATATCCTCTACAACAGTGTAAATATTATTTCTTAGTTAGGATAAAAGTGACGATAATAAGACTAAAAGCACCTTCTCATCTGAACTTCTGTCATTTACAGAATAACAAGAGTTTACTTGGCCCACTCAACAGCACACATGAATGTTTGGGTTAATGCACACATCATATAATTACAGACAGACATTCATCTTGTGTTCAGTTAAGATTTACATGAAAAGTGAATAGTTAAAATGTAGTGGGATTGATGAATGTATTGTCATCAACACAGGGCATGACACTAGAGAACAAAAGCAGATAACATTTTCAAATTTCTTATTGTTTCCTGCTAAAATCCACCACAATCTTACAAAACTTGAAGAATTTCAGGTGTTTTGAGAATAAGTTGCTATACAATGTGGAAGACATGAAATATAATGCCTGTAATATGGTTACAAAACAAGGAAGCATTAGGAAACAAATAAAGTCTCCAACAACCCATGTCACCCATTTCCTGAAGTTTGGCAGTTAATTTATTACTACATTATAGTTGTTAAAATGTTTTCAGTTACAATTTGTAATGACTGTGAAATTAAATCAATTAAGGTAAGGGTGGACAGGACATTTAGAGGAGATGTGAGGAGAACCCTACCCAGAGGGAATTTGAAAGTGATGAATTTAGAGGGCTAAGGAGAAAGGAAGTGGTTGGGGAGCTCTATCAGGGGCCTGTACAAAGATGATTAGCAGAATGGCACCTTGCTGTAGTGTAAACTCTTATGAATCTATAAAATGCAAAACATTTTGTTTCATAGTTATTGATTGTACTTGTACAAAATTTTTAATTTTTGAGAAGATGCTGGGAATAGCAGGGTTTTATTTCAAGTGCATTATCCACAATGAGGTGTAACATATTCCAGGGGTTACCACTAATGAAAAAGTGAACTGGAATAGCCATATAATTACTGATGCTACTAGAGCACATCTGAAGCAGGGAGTTGTGAGTAACTCACATCCAGACTCCCAAAAGCCTTTCCACCATCGGAGCTAAAAGTCATGTATGTGATAGAATGCTCTAACAATACTCAAGAAACATGATAGCTGCTGAGATAACCAGTCCACTTGATTAACATTTCATTCACCACTTCTGTAGAATCATACAACTTAGAAAAAGCATCAACTCTGTGCAGACCTACACTTAATCCCATTTAAAATGGTGTGATGTTTTCTGCCTCTATTACCCTCCCAGACAAGGCATTCCAGATTCTCACCACCCGCTGGGTGAAAAATGTTTTCCCTCAAATCCCCTCTAAATCTCCTCCTCCTCCTTAAAATTATGGGCCCTTGTTATTGGCCCTTCAACTAAGAGGAATGGCTGCTTCCTATCCACCCTGTCTATGCCCCTCATCACTTTACAACAGAGAAGGTCAAAGGGTGACCTGATTGAGATGCCTAAAGAAAGCAACCTGAACGCGTTGAGCCTCTCTTCATCACTAAAATGCTCCAACTCAGGCAACATTCTGGTGCATCTGCTCTGCACCTGTTAGAGTACATTCACAGCCTTTCTATAATGTAGTGAACAGAACTGCACACCTTCCCATGGATGGATAAAATTCACTGACATAACTGGCATAAAATTCATTAAAGAGAAGGAAAATAACAACAAACTGCCATTCCTAAATGTCACAGTAGAACAAACAGCCAATGGGGAGCTTCAAACTAGCGTCTACAGGAAAACAACACATGCGGACCAAATATTGAACTACAGAAGCAATCAACCCAACATCCACAAACGAAGCTACATTAGAACATTATTTCAATGAGCCACTACACACTGCAATAGAGGAACTACGCAGAACAGAGGAAAATCACCTATACGGTGTATTCAAAAAGAACAGGTACCCAATGAACACAGTCCATAGATTTCTCAGCAACAAACCCAAACAAGCAGACAAAATGCGTCCAGAAACCCTAGCCACTCTCCCCTACATCAAAACATCTCAGAAATGACTGCCAGACTACTCAAACCCCTTGGCACCAGGGTAGCCCACAAACATATCAACATACTAAAACAGCAGCTAATGAACTTGAAAGACCTTATACAGACAACAAGCAAAACTAATGTCATTTACAAAATATCGGGCAAGGACTGTAACAAACACTATATTGGACAAACAGGAAGAAAACTAGCAACCAGGATACATGAACATCAACTAGCCACAGAACGACATGACCCTCTCTCACTAGCATCCTTACATACAGATGAGGAAGGACACCACTTCGACTGGGACAACACATCCATCCTAGGACAACACCTTCCAAATCATGGTCTCGAAGGACAAGGGCAGCAGATTCACAGGAATACCACCATCCACAAGTTCCTTTCTGAGCCGCACACCACTAGGACCTGGAAATATAACTGCTGTTCTTTCACCAGTGCTGGTCAAACTACTAACAGTGGTGTGGGTGCACCTACACCTTGAGGACTATTGCTATTCAAGAAAGCATCTGGCTATCATCTCAATGGCAACTAGGGATGAACAATAAATGCTAACCCAGCTGGCAATACTCAGATCTCAAGAAAATTATAAAAACATAATAAATTTGGTCTTGGCTTTCCTGGGTTTAGAGGAAAAAGTTCCTGCTCCTACTGATCTCTTGACTCTTGATCACCAGTGAGCTGTTTGGAAATGTCTGCATGGAGATAAAGTGCTGAGGACATGGACAGACTTGAGTCTAATAACTGCTTGACTGAATAGCCTGCCAAAAGCACTGAGTTTCAAATATGAATATGATGTAGTTGGGAGTGACTAGATAATCTTTTCCAACTAACAGGCATTTCTTTCAAAGAGAGAGATTTACATTTATTCCTAAGGAAGAAAAATGTTTGTAAAAACTTGAAGATTAAAATTTTTGTTAGTTACATTGAAAGTGTTCACATATTTCTATTTCACTTCTTAGCAAAACCATGAATGCATCATCGAGAGTCTGTTGGCAAAGCAATTACTGAACAAATAAAATTAACAATTCATCTTGCATATCTGTACTTAGAAAGGCCTTTAATTGTAAAATCCATTGACCAGTCGTGGTTCAAAAATTTCCCTTCAAGAAAAATGACACCCTCAGATTCAGCTTATATCACTTGAGACAAATGAAATTCCTCTGTCAGAGTGAATGGGCAGTTTGAGTCTCAGCACTCGCCACCATACTGCACAAAACAAACAGCACCTGCTGGTTCTCATCACTAAATGCAAACAATCTGTAAACTTGGAAGTACCCAATTCATTTAAACAAAGCAGAAAAAAAATTGTTTCCAAAAGGGAGTCTCATTTAAACTTAATGAAGTAAAGACAGGCAGTAAGTTAAATCTTTTAAATTAGAATTAAAATAAATTTCAGACATTTACAGCATGAAATAGTATTTTATTAGCATATATTTTTGTTTATTTCGGAATACTGGTTGACATTCAATACATTATTCATTTATAGTATATTCATTTATATTATATCATTTATAGTATATCTGGGAAATCTAAAAATCTACATTGGCAATGTGACACTGTGAGATAGAGTCATACAGCGTTAAGGAATGCACTTTCACTCCACCGAATTTCTAATCTCAGCCATTTCTCTACAAGAACACACTGAATACAAAATGGTCAGCTGGCAATAGGAAGAGGGAATTCTAAATGGAGTTTCATTATCAGACTGTTAACTAGCTTGATCAAGATGTAGATGCAGGCTTAGGATGATTTGCATTACCCAGCTGGACAATGAAGGACCTTCTGTTGTAATTAAAAATAATGGGAACATACTTGGATTTAACATGTCAATCAAAATCATGCTTATTCTCTTGTTGAGATGAAAAAGGGAGAACAAAACCTTAATCTGTTTACTGCATCATGTGCCCTAAATGTTCTGTGGCACTTCACATTGAACAAAGTCAATGCTGACCTGTAGCTAAACATCATAGCTAGTTTGCACAAACAACAAACAGATGAATGTTTTGCACTGTTGATCATGAGATAAATGCGAGCTCCAGAATCGCCACACTCGGATTCAACTAATGAAGAATGGTGGCCTGAACATCATCTTTTAAAAACATAAGACACTCTTACTACTGCATGATAGGTCAACCAGATTCCAAGAAAAAAATACCTTGTTTATACAGCATTGTAAAGCTTATAAAATGTGCCAAGAAGCACAATCAGAAAAAGAAAGTGAAAAGAGAACTATTAGGCAGAGTGGCCAATAGCCTGGTCAAAAAGTTTAATGTCATCTTAGAGAGGAGGAGAAGACAAGTAGAGGTGGAGAGATTTAAGTCCTAGACATCTGAAGCCATAACCACCAAGACTGGAGTGAAGAATGTGGAGATTCAGAAAAAGCCAGATTTGAAGAAATCCCAAAGGGTTGCAGGGCAAGACAGGGAATACAGATAAGGAGGGAAAGGAACATGATTTGAACATGAACTGAGAATAATGATTTTAAAACAATGATTTATATAAGATGCTATTGTAGAAAGAGAGAAATTAAGATTACAGTTCAATTTAAAATTCAGACTCAGGCTTATTAGAAATTAAGCAAAATAGTTTGAATCAACTATCCTATTTACAGAAATTTACTTTCATCTGCAGCCATCTTCCTTTGTGCTAGCCATCAATCTAACCAGAGGCAAGCTTTACCCATTTCCCATTCGATTTTCCAACAGTTCCTTGATATCATCCAGGATCAAACGCTATCTTGATGTCAAGGACCATCATACTCTTATCGCATCTCTCATGTTTAACTTCTTTGTTCATTTTTGGACCAAGTATTGGGGTCTGGAGTTTAGCAATTCCAGCAGAAGTCCACTGTTGCAACCCATCCCCAAGGAGATCAGGCCAGCCCAGGTCGGATCTACAACCTTGCACGTCCTGTCCCAGGGAAAGCCCAGTCTGACTGGACCCTGCTCATTTGTCTGCTGGAGCAGCAGACTTGCACCACCTTGACTTCCAGGACCGGCCAGATGCAAGAGACCTACTAGGAAACAGCAAAATCCTACTGGCCTGACAGAGAAAGAATGCAGTTTCAAGACCACCCTCCTCTGCATATTCCTAGCAAATGTTCAGACTATCAAAAACAAAATGGGTGAATTAAGAACTAGACTTAGCTATCGAAGTGAACTGAAAGACTGTTGTGTGCTGTGATTCACAGAGACGTGACTCATACCTGTCATTCCTGACTGTGCCTGGCAAGCTTCATGCATCGCATGGAGCGTACAGCATCCACAGAGAAGGCAAGGTGTGGGGCATGCTTCCTGATCAACACTTCCTAGTACTCCGATGCAGTGACCCTGGCAAGCCATTGCTCCTCAGACCTAGAACACCTTACAGTAAAATGCCACCTCTACCACAAGAGTTCACCTTCGCTATTCTAACAGCAGTTTACATACCACCCCATGCAGGTGTAAAGAATGTCCTAGACATGATTTACACCTCCACAACCACTTTACAGATGACATTCCCCAAAGACTTATTCATTGTGGCGGGTGACTTCAACCAAGCCAACCTCAAGAGGGTGCTGCCAAAGTACCACCAACGCATATTTTGCCCCACCAGAGTGCCGAACATCCTGGACCACTGCTACATAACCAAAGACACTTCCCGGTCCATCGCCCACCCACACATCAGAAACATCGGATCACAGAGCGATGTTTCCTTTCCCAGCTTACAAGCAGGAGCTGAAATGGCACAAAACCAAGTACAATGCTGGTCCAAAGCTGTGGAAGACTGTCTCTGGGACTGCTTGGGATCAATGGACAGGAGCGTGTTCAAGTAATCAGCTCAAAACCTAAACAAGTACGCCACCACCATCACAGACGTCATAAGCAAATGTGTGGAGGACCGCATACCGAAGAAGTCAATCCAAGTGTTCCCCAAATGTAAACTTGACTAATCAGGACATCCACTCTCTAGTGAAGACCAGACATGCATCATTCAAGTCGGATGACCCAGTCCAATACAGGAAATCCAGATTATGACCTCCACAAAGCCATCAGGGATGTCAAGAGGCAGTACTGAACCAAGTTAGAAGCCCCAAACCTATCTAGACTCCCACCGCCTAAACAACATTACAGGATACAAAATGAAGCAGAGCACAGGTGGCACGGTGACTCGGTTTTTAGCACTGCTGCCTCACAGCGCCAGGGACCCGGGTTCGATTCCAGCTTCCGGCGACTGTCTGTGTGAAGTTTGTACATTCTCCCAGTGTCTGTGTGGGTTTCCTTCAGGTGCTCTGGTTTCCTCCCACAGTCCAAAAATGTGCAGGGTAGGTGAATTGGCCATGCTAAATTGCCCACAGTGTTAGGTGCATTAGTCAGGGGGCTGGGTGGGTTACTCTTCGGAGGGTTGGTGTTGATTTTTTGGGCCGAAGGGCCTGTTTCCATACTGCAGGGAATCTAATCTAATCTAAAATTGCCAAAACAAACCCTCAATGCTTTCTATGCCCGGTTTGAGCAGGATGCCAGCATTGCGGTGACACCTTCCCCGACAGTCCAGAGGCTCCTGTTCCCTCGGTCACAACTGCAGATGTCAGATCAGTCTTCGTGGGAGACAAACGATGGACCTGGACGGTGTCTCCAACCAACATCTTCAACCTTTCCCTCCAATAAGCCAAAGTCCCTACCTACTTCAAGAAGTCCACCATCGTCCCTGTACCTAAGAAAGTACATGCAATGTGCCTTAATGACTACCAACCAGCGACTCAGATCTCAATAATTCTGAAGTGCCTCAAGAGGCTAGTCATGGCCCACATCAATGCCAGTGTCCCAGCCTGTCTCGATCCCCTCCAATTTGTCTACCGAACAGGTCCACAGCGGATGCCATATCTCTAGCCCTAAACTCATCTATGGAATATCTTGTCAACAAGGACACCTACGTCAGACTCCTAACTCATTGACTACAGCTCTGCTTTAAGCGCCATCATCTCCTGCAGACTGATCTCGAAACTCAGTGACCTTGGTCTCGGCTCTGCCCTCTTCAACTGGTTCCTCTGCTTCCTGACCTCCAGACCGAAATCAGTGAAGATAGATAACTGTATTTGTTCCACTATAACCCTCAACATTGGGGCGCCAAGGATACAGCCTCGGCCAACTACTGTACTCCCTGAACATAATTCTACTGTGTTGCCAAATTCTTAACTAATGTCATCTACAAGTTCATTGACACCAATACCGTCACAGGACAGATATCTAACAAGACAAGTCAAAATATAGAAGGAAGGTAGAAGGCTTGGTGATGTGGTGCAATGAGAATAATATCTCTCTCAATGTCGGCAAAACTAAAGAACTGATCGTTGATTTCAGAAAGAAAGAAGGGGAACATGCCCTCCATCCCCACACCAACCCAACTGAAGTTGAGAAGGTGGAGTGTGCCAAAAACCTCGGAGTGACGATGTCTGACAACCTGTCCTGGACTTCCCACGTAGATGCGACGTGGCACAGCAACACCTCTCCCTCCTCGGGCAGCTCAGGAAATTTGGAATGTCCATAAGGATCCTCACCAACGTCTACAGAGGCACCATCGAAAGCATACTGTCTGGCTTCATAATGGCCTGGTATGGCAAGTGCTCTGCCCAGGACTGTAAAAAACTGCAGAAGGTTATGTGCAAAACCCAGATCATCACAGAAGCCAACCTTCCATCGATGGACTCCATTTACATGGCTCACTGTCACGGAAATGATGCCAACATCATCAAAGGCCCATAATACCCCAGTCATGATCTCCTGCAACCTCTTCCATCAGGCAGAAGTTACAGAAGCCTGAACACATACATCAGCACGTTCAGGAACAGCTTCTTTCCAGCTGTTATTAGACTGATGAATGGACTCTCTCACCTCAAATAATGCTGATCTTACTAACATTGATCTTGACTAACACATGCCATGTGTAATACAATCCGTATGCCTCTGTCCAAGTCTTTTTACAATCTCTGATCTGTACATCCTTACTTACTATGATCTGCCTGTACTGCTCATAAACAAAGCTTTTCACTTTTACTGCGGTACACGTGACAATAAATCAATCAATTTGAGCATCAGTGAGCAGTGTTGTATTCATCAAATCTCACTAGCAAATGAAAACTGCTGCTAGTAACATATTTATAAATTTAAATGAGTTTCAAGGAAGTAAACAGAGATCAAATAAATAAGTAATCTTTGAAGATTTGCATTAAAAAAAAATGTTCCAACCCACCAAGTTTAAGGGATCTTGCAGCACACAGTGCTAATGCCCCTGCCTCCAGGCCACAAGGTCCAGATTCCAGTCCTACTCACCAAGGAAGTCTACAGTCATAGAGATGTACAGTACAGAAACAGACCGTCAGTCCAATTCCTCCATGCTGACTAGATATCCTAAATTAATATAGTCCCATTTGCCAGCATTTGGCCCATATCCCTCTAAACCCTTCCTATTCATATACCCATCCAGATGCCTTTTAAATGCTGTAATTGTACAAGCCTCCACCATGTCCTCTGTTGAAAAATGTGGTGCTGGAAAAACACAGCAGGCGAGGCAACATCTGAGGAGCAGGAGAATCGACGTTTCAAGCATAAGCCCTTCTTCAGGTCGATTCTCCTGCTCCTCGGATGCTGCCTGGCCTGCTGTGTTTTTCCAGCACCACATTTTTCAACTCTGGTACTCCAGCATCTGCAGTCCTCACTTTCTCCACCATGTCCTCTGGCAGCTTATTCCATACATGCACCACCCTCTGAAAAAGTTGCCCCTTAGGTCCCTTTTAAATCTTTCCCCTCTCACTTTAAACCTTTAGCTTCTAGTTTTGGACTCCCCACCCTGGGGAAAAGACCGTGGCTATTCATGCTGTTGATGCCCCTCTTGAGTAAGTGTCATAGCATGTTTGAACACATTGATTAAAATATTTAAAAATCTGAAATATTTATCTAAATCCACAATATCAAAGTTTAATTAAAATAAATGAAATGATTAACCTGTATCCATACATCAGTAATTGAACTTGCAATGAAATATTCTGTAGATCAAAGGGACACAGAACAACTCAAATTGGTCTAAAAAATATAATGACATGATCAACTAAGTCAAAATGTCCAACAATACCACGAGGTGACACTACTATTTCAGAATTAATTTTGAGGTAGAGGTAGAATCAAAATTTTCCTTTCGCTTCTCAACTTTAAACTTTGAAGTCTAAATCCTAGACAAGCACATTCATGCTTTGTCAGCTGTTCAACGACAAATGATCAGGGTTCAAATTTTGGGCTTAATTTGATATTAACCATATTTGTACATTATCTTTAGTGTTATGCCTCATTAGAGCAACATGCTGGATATCAAGCTTCTCTATTCATGGAGTCATCAAAGATAAAGATTTTTAATCAGAATTACCCAATTTACCTGTCTGTTGGACCCAGGTTGACAGAACGGACGGACGGACCAGATTTCTGTACTTAACAAGAACTATTTACCACAAACAAATCATCTCTAACAACAAATAATTATGAACAACTAGCCTATAACTCTACTAGTAAAAACTCTAAAACCCACTTATAAAACTCCCCTACTACAAACATATATTGAGACAGAAAGAAAAAGATATTATGGACAGAGAGAAAGACTGGGAAGACAATTCAGTAGTTCCTGTCAACATTGATGCTCAAGCTTCCTTTGCCAGATCCCTGTAATTTTTCTGTAAGAATTTTAGGGTGAATTCTTCACACTTACAAGGGTCTCCGACTTATTAATTACAAGACACATCAACTGATGTGGGGAAACAAACTGTCCATCTTCAGGCCAGGAATACTTCTTATTGGCAAGCAGAACACAGTTCTTTCCTTTCTAGGAGTCCATTGGCTTCTCCCTCAAACATTCACACTCCCAAGCTGTTCAGCTACCTGGGAGGTAATTACAGAGTTGTTGATAGGCAAGAGACCTTTATCAATAACTGGTCACTAGTCCACAGACCAATTAGCTACCTGTCAGCCAAATCTCCGTTCACACACAGCTCCCATGGCTCTAACTCATCGGAGGCTAGACCCTCTTCATTTTGCACAACAGCTGTGTAAACAGTTCCTAAAATTAGTGCCAGGTATCTTGCTGTTTTTATCTCTTTCGGTCTACAATCAAGTTACAGAAAAATAAAAAGATATAATCTTTAGCTTAGTCAAGTAGTATAAAATAAACATGGTATGTGAAATCACTCTTAAAAGACTACATATTGAACAACTATGTTTGCAGTTTCTCAAATAAAAAGAACAAAACTCTGTATCCACACTATTACTTGCCATTTCATTTGTCCAATTCATTTTTTATTTTAGTTTAACATTAAATAACACACACATGTTTATATTGAAGCAATATGCATATAAGGTACAAAATCTTGAGTCTGACAGATCAGATCATATAAAAATTAAACGAAGTCATGATAAATTATGGGTGAAAAATCACAACATTGCCGCAAGCTTATTGGGCTCCGGCACTTTAGTTGCTGTTAAGAGTAAATTGTACTAATTTTCTCACAACAGACTTTGAAAACAAGATATTTATCTACTATATGCACCACGCTTCCCTATTTATTTATATATAATAAAAGTATTTGAAGTATTACATTCATATTTGTTTTGTGACTTACCTTTCTTGACCCTCTTGACCTGTCTTCTAGCCAGTCAGCTACCTGATCCTCAATCTCCTCAATTGTTGAAGCTTCTTCGTGCAATGCTACATAGGTGATACTTCCAGAGGAAGGGGCTGTGTATACTGGAAACTCAGATTTTGGCTTCTTTACTTTTGGCCTTTTTTCTTCTGCAAGGTATAAAATTACTTTTCAGCTTAAAAAGATCAATAAAAAATCTTCTTACATTTTTTAAACTGACAATCTACTAACACCTGCACAATATACCTAAATGGCAGTGAAAGAATACTATTAAGTAATTAGGTTACCTTCCGTAATTCATAAATGTAAATTAGAAATAAAAGACATCAATTATTTTAAATGCTATAATGATATCGAGCAAGCTGTGCACTGCTGAAAAGGAAAGAAAGGCTTTTCTTGTCTTTAAATTTGGTCACAACAAAGAAATGGAGAACTGCCAAAAAATTCTCAGAAAGGTGCAGCTATAACATCATAGCTCACTATGCCTGTGCAAAGATACACCCAGTAGGGTAATATTTAGCTTCTGCAGATTATCTATTCACACCTCTTGTCTTCTGCTGCAACACATTGCTTTAATGAGACCCCATGTTGCATTCTCTCAATTTGCAAATTGCATCGAATTTCCCACTACCATACTACTTCTGTCCCCAGAGGACACTGCACAATCTCCGTTGAAAAGCAGATAGACATGCAGGCAGATTAGCAATTAGGTCATGAAAAACAGCTAGAATAAAACAGCTCCATGCCAATCTGCATGATTTGCATTTACCCTCTCAAAAAGATGTTAATGTTATCATTAACTGTGCTTCTAAACTATGATTTCCCATATTAAGAATACAGGCAACAGCTAGGAGAAACACAGCAACATCCTTTTGTTCAGTTTTGGACATTGTGGTTATACTGAAATTTAATTTTTTTACAGCAGTATGGCTGTTTGGGACTATCAGCTTTCAAGTAATCATATTTTCTTATTCTTAAAACAGAAGCACTTAGCTTATTGTGCTGGGAACCCAAACAGTTCCTGAAATTCTCCTTCTCGGATGGAATACATTCAGAACACTGATCCTATTAATTCCAATGGTGTACAATATATTAACTGATATTAATTCAGCACAGGAACTGATGTACACTGAAGTTATTTCAAAAACAAAGCACGTTGGTCTGTACATCTATTTCTGATAAGTGGTTGCTGACTGTTTTTCTTATTACAATGCCATTCACAACATGACATTGCTTGAAATAAATTGACTTTTAACATCGAGGTTAAACCAGAAAATAGAAATACCCAGGTAGTATTTTACAGATTCAGACAAACATTCTAACATGTTACTTACGAACAAGAAACCAATGGAGCTCCTGAGCCTACTGCGCCATTTGGTAAGGTCACAGCTGAACTGATTGTAACCTTAGTTTCACTTCCCTGCCTATCCCCTGTATGCTTAGATTGACTAACAGGGGAGTCAATATAACTCTGCTTTAAAAACATTCAAGGAATCTGCCTGTACCATTGTCTGTGGAAGAGAATTGTAAACACTCTCAACCCACAGAATAATAAAATCTCTTCAGCTTGGTCTTATATAGGAAATTAGTTATTGCTAAACTGTACCTTTTAATTCTGTTAAAACCTCTCAATATATTATGTTTCAATAAGATCACCTCTCATTTTTCTAAACTCCAAAGGATACAGGCCCAATTTGCTCAAACTTTCTTCACAAGATAAAACTTTCATCCCAGGAATCAATTCAGTGAACCATCTCTGAACTTCAAATGCAGTTATGTATTTTTCTTAAACAAGGAGGCAAAACTATACACAGTACTTCAAATGTCATTGCATAAATGCCCTTTACAACTGCCTTCCTAATCATTATGTACCTGCATCATAGTTGTGTGTGATTCATGCACCTGGTCACCAAGTTTCTCTGTATTGCAGCATTTTGCAATCATTCTACTTTTAAATAATATGCTTTATTTCTTCTTTCACCTTTGTTCTAAACGTGGATAACTTCACAGTTACCCATATTACATTCGGTCTGCAAAATGTTACCTATTCATTTAGCCTATCTATATATTTTGGGCGGCACGGTGGCACAGTGGTTAGCACTGCTGCCTCACAGCGCCAGAGACCCGGGTTCAATTCCCGCCTCAGGCGACTGACTGTGTGGAGTTTGCACGTTCTCCCCGTGTCTGCGTGGGTTTCCTCCAGGTGCCCTGGTTTCCTCCCACAATCCAAAGATGTGCAGGTCAGGTGAATTGGCCATGCTAAATTACCCGTAGTGTTAGGTAAGGGGTAAATGTAAATGTAGGGGTATGGGTGGGTTGTGCTTCGGCGGGTCGGTGTGGACTTGTTGGGCCGAAGGGCCTGTTTCCACACTGTAAGTAATCTAATCTAATCTAATCTAATCTAATCTCTCTGCAGTACATCATGTGTTCTTCACAACATACTCTCTAACTATCTTTGCGTTTTCTCATGTTCACTGGTCAACAGTATTCAGATCCCAACATGCTCAACCTTTAAGGGTATGGTTTTCATGATGAGGGCAGAGCAGTAGATGTGATCTATATGGACTTCAAGTAAGGCGTTAGACAAGGTTCCGCATGGGAGAATGATTAGCAAGGTTAGATCTCATGGAATACAGGGAGAACTAGCCATTTGGATACAGAACTGGCTCAAAGGTCGAAGACAGAGGGTGGTGGTGGAGGGTTGTTTTTCAGACTGGAGGCCTGTGACCAGTGGAGCGCCACTAGGATCGGTGCTGGAACCTCTACTTTTTGTCATTTACATAAATGATTTGGATGCGAGTATAAGAGGTACAGTTAGTAAGTTTGCAGATGACACCAAAATTGGAGGTGTAATGGATAGCGAAGAGGGTTACCTCAGATTACAACAGGATCTGGACCAGATGGGCCAATAGGCTGAGAAGTGGCAGATGGAGTTTAATTCAGATAAATGCGAGGTGCTGTATTTTGGGAAAGCAAATCTTAGCAGGACTTATACACTTAATGGTAAGGTCCTAGGGAGTGTTGCTGAACAAAGAGACATTGGAGTGCAGGTTCATAGCTCCTTGAAAGTGGAGTCGCAGGTAGATAGGATAGTGAAGGTGGCGTTTGGTATGCTTTCCTTTATTGGTCAGAGTATTGAGTACAGGAGTTGGGAGGACATGTTGCGGCTGTACAGGACATTGGTTAGGCCACTGTTGGAATATTGCATGCAATTCTGGTCTCCTTCCTATCGGAAAGATGCTGTGAAACTTGAAAGGGTTCAGAAAAGATTTACAAGGATGTTGCCAGGGTTGGAGGGTTTGAGCTACAGGGAGAGGCTGAACAGGCTGGGGCTGTTGTCCCTTGAGCATCAGAGGCTGAGGGGTGACCTTATAGAGGTTTACAAAATTATGAGAGGCATGGATAGACAAAGTCCTTTCTCTGGGGTCGGGGAGTCCAGAACTAGAGGGCATAGGTTTAGGGTGAGAGGGGAAAGATATAAAAAGAGATCTAAGGGGCAATGTTTTCACGCAGAGGGTGGTACATGTATGGAATGAGCTGCCAGAGGACGTGGTGGAGGCTGGTACAATTGCAACATTTAAGAGGCATTTGGATATGTATATGAATAGGAAGGCTTTGGAGGGATATGGGCCGGGTGCTGGCAGGTGGGACTCAATTGGGTTGGCATATCTGGTCAGCATGGACGGGTTGGACCGAAGGGTCTGTTTCCATGCTGTACGTCTCTATGACTCTATGTGACTTTTGAAAATGTAACACTGGACCCTTTAAAACAAAAGCTATGGAGTTTTCCACAATTTTCATTTCTTAAGTTGCTTCAATGTAACCAAACATTGTAAATGTATAGGATAGGTACTTAAAAATTCTCAGCCTTGTTTGTACTATTCATGTGTATCATGTAAATTGAGGGGCAATTTTATACAAGTCTAAAGCAGAGCTTACTATTATATATAGTTTTATACCACAAGGTTCCTGTCTTCCAGACACTGCAGTGAGCCTACTGAATTATTTTGCTAGTCATTCTTGGTGACAATGATTAATAGAACAATGTCATCACTTAGCCTATAGTCTATTGTAAAATACAGTTATGTTAGGAAGAAAAGTGAAGTATTTTATGATAGCTGCTTGTTACGTATTAACTAGCCTCACTTCACTGACAAATGTACAATATTTACACAACAAAGATGTTTCTTACTCTGCACAGCTTCAAACTGGGCTTGCGTTTCTGCTTCTTTTTCTTTCACTTTCATTTCTTTCCATTCCAAATAAAAATCCTTAACACTCTGTAACAAAACACACACACATTAGAGACATGAAAATAACTTTAAAAAAAATCAGTGCAAAATGTTTGAGCAGTCATAATTTTAAATAATAAATATTACAGACATTACTAATGAGGGAAAAGACAACATAGGAGACACAACTTTAGAGAATCAAGTGAAACTTTTTCTCCATGTAAACAGTGGAACTCGCATGATACAATGCAATCGCCCCATTTCAAAGTTAGTTGTTGATTTCCAACTAATCCGAACCTGCAAGCATTGCACACTAAGCAAGGTATTACCTGGACAGACAAATTGCAAAAGTGTTCCCCATATGATGACTGGTCAACAGCAACCTCAGTACAATAATAAGCAAGAGGTGAATTTGCACAAATTGTCATATGATGTAAATTTGATTTTATGAAGAGATGTGGAACACCCAGCCAAAAACAAAATGACTTGAAGGATCAAACATAAATGAGGTTACTAACATTTTTCCAGTGATAGAAGAACAAACTTAGGTAAAGAAAATATGCAATGCTTGGGGTCTGAAAGACAGGGCACCAGGGTATTTCACATACAAGTCATTGCAGTTGGCGCTGTTTCATTTTGTGCATTCAGAATAAAGCCTTACATTTGACTAAAACATATTTAAGAGGTATCAGCACTTAGCTGAGCCAATCAGATTCAAGTTTTGCACTCTTGTAACCCAATGTAACTTACCTCAAACAGAAACAGCAGCAATTCAACTGTTAAAGTTGGCTGTGAAGCAAGCTGAAAAACCTACTGATTTTGTACAGAACAAATTCCTATCAACACAATCAGTTGACCAGCTGATCTTTCTGGTTGAGACACACCAAAAACAGGATGTGAAAAGAAGATTTTGCTGATCAATTTTCAACAGTTAGGAACTAAATTGAAAAGCTGAACCTCCAAGGTAACAATCTTTGGATTACTATCTCAGCCATTGACAAACCAGCATAGGTTAAATAAAACCAAGCATTTAAACGAGTGTCTCAAAGATTGGCATATGTGGAATGGGCTTCAGTTCACTGGCAACAGGAGAACGAAACCGTTTGGGTGGGATAGGTTTCATTTAAAATATTTTGGGGCCAGCGTCCTGGCAAAATGAATAACTAGGGCTCTGAACTATTGACAACGACAGAGAGCTTGCAATAGGGGAATTGTAGGCTATGACCGCATTACACAGTGGCTATTTCGATAATGATACCCAGAGTGATACCCAGAGTAATACACGATGAAACAGAGAATATAGAGGAACATCAGTAAATAGGATCTAAGGAAGAAAAATCGTAAAAAGAAAAAGCTCTCTACTTAAAAGAACATAGTATTTAGAATAAAATAAATGAATTAAGGTCACAAATACAGGTAAATAGGCAAGATTTTATACCCTTTACACAGACATGGTTACAAAGTGATTAAAGTGAGGAACTAAATATTTAGCAGTATGCGCCTTCTCAAAAACACAGACAGAAAGGAAAGAATGATCAGGTAGCATTGTTGGTATTGAATGGAAACAGCACAATAGTAAGAGGTGGCTTCAGATTGGAAGATAAGACCATAAGACATAGGAGTGGAAGGCCATTCGGCCCATCAAGTCCACTCTGCCATTTAATCATGGCTGATGGGCATTTCAACTCCACTTATCCATACTCTCCCATAGCCCTTAATTCCCTGCGAGATTAAGAATTTATCAATCTCTGCCTTTCACATCCCAGCCTCCACTGCACTCCGTGGCAATGAATTCCACAGGCCCACCACTCTCTGACTGAAGAAATGTCTCCTCATTTCCATTCTAAATTGACCCCCTCTAATTCTAAGGCTGTGCCCATGGGTCCTAGTCTCCCTGCCTAACGGAAACAAATTCCCAGCGTCCACCCTTTCTAAGAGGTGCATTATCTTGTAAGTTTCAATTAGATCTCCCCTCAACCTTCTAAACCTAATGAATACAATGCCAGCTGTTTATCTTATGTTAGGCCTACCATTCCAGTGATCGTCCATGTGAATCTCCACTGGACATGCTCCAGTGCCAGTATGTCCTTCCTGAGATGTGGGGCCCAACATTGGACCAAAATATAAAGCTCTAGTTAGGCCCTATTTAGAATAAAGTCTCAGAAGCACATTGCTGCTTTTATACTCCAAGCCTCTTGAGATAAATGACATTACAGTTGCTTTTCAATCATAGACTCAGCCTGGAAGTCAACCTTTAGAGAATCCTGGACTAGCACTCCCAGATCCCTTTGTACTTTGGCTTTATGAATTTTCTCACCGTTTAGAAAATAGTCCATGCCTGCATTCTTTTTTCCCAAGTGCAAGACCTCGCATTTGCATTTGTGGTTTGCGATAGAATCCATACGGTTGAGGGCAAGAAACAAAAAGGGAAAAACCACACTGGTACAGTAGTCTTATAGGCTCCCTAATAGTTGCTATATAATGGGACAAAAAAAAAATCAGAAATAATGACAGTGCACAAAAAGACAGAATATTAACCATGGGTGATTTTAAAATTCATTAGGATTGGGACAGTCAGATTGGCAGCAGTAGCCAGAAGGAATAAATCAGAGTGTATTAGATATAGTTATGAGAATAATTAGTTGTGAATCTGACCAGGGATCAGGCTATTTTGGATCTGATGATATATTATGAAGCAGGTTTAATAAATAATTGCAGAGTAAAAGATTTCCCAGGAAACAGTGACCATAATATAGTAGAATTTAGCATTCAGTTTGAGAGGGAGGAACATTGGTCAGAAACAACTATATTCAACTTAAATAAGGGAAATGACAAAGGATTGATGCCAAAGCTAGCTGTGTGGACAGGGAAAGGTGGTGAATAGCAAAAATGGTTGACGAACAATGGTAAACATTTAAGAAAATAGTTTAAGGCTCAGAACAAAAGTAGATCCCAGTGACGAGGAAGTATTCTAGGAAGGGGATAACTTAATGGTGGTTAAACAGGGAAGTTAAGCATAGCATCAAACTGAAAAAAAAACAATATGCAAAGATTAGTGTAAAGACAGAGGATTGGGGACATTTTAAAAGTCAAAAGACAACCAAAACAATAACAAAAAAAGGGAGACGATAAACTTTAAGGATAAACTTGCAAGTAACGTCAACATGGACAGCAAGAGCTTCTTTAAATATGTAAGAAAAAGGAGCCAAAGTGAACATACGCTCCTTAGACAACGAGGCTAGGGCAATAATGAGGAGTTGAATAAATACTTTACTAGAGTGTTCATAATAGAAAACACTAATAGCACTTCAAAATGGCAGAGATTGAACAGTTTAGGATTCTACTCACTCGAGCTTAGAAAGATGAGAGGTGATTTTATTGAAACATATGAGATTCTTAAGGGGCTTGACAGGATAAATTCTGAGAGGAAGACTCTTCCATGAGGGGAAACAAAGAGCAGAGGGCATAGTCTAAGACTAAAATGGATGCCAATTAAAGATTGAGAGGAGGAGGAATTTCTTCTTGTCTTTGAAACTTCTTGCCACAGAGAGTTGTGGTGGCAGAGTGCTTGTGTTTATTTAAGGCTATGATAGATTCTTCATCAGTAGGGGAAATCAAGGGTTACATAGAAAAAGGCAAGAAAATGGATGTGAGGAGTGTCAAATAAGCCATGATCCTATTGAGTGGCGGTGTGGGCTTGAAGTGTCAAACAGCCCACTCCTGTCCCTATTTCACATGATCTAAAATTACAAAGTGGCAAAAGGAGATAAAACAAATACAATAACTTTCATGAGAGAAAAAGTTCTAAGAAAAATAATAAGACTAAAGATCAATAAGTCCCCTGGATCAGATGGGATGCATACTAGGCTATTAAAACAAGTAGCTATATAATCAATGGATGATGCACTGGTGGTTATCTTCCCTGGATCCTTAGATTCTGGAAAGCTGCCAAAATAACAACTTTATTTATAAAGTGAAGATGACAAAACAGAGGTAACGAGAGTCCAATTAGTTTAATGTCTGTTACCAGAAAATGTTAGAAGCTCTATTAAAAATGGTGTAAAACCAAATTATTTAGAAATACATAATCTGATCAAGCAGAGTCAGCATGGCTGACAGATTTCCTAGAATTCTCTGAGCAGGCAATAAGCATAATACATCAAGGTGAAATGGCCCATAACAAAATATTTGGCTCTTAAATAGCCTAGAAGACAAACCAGAGGACACAGTTTAAAAATAAGGGATAGGCCACTTAGAACAGAGTTGAGGAGAAACTTCTTCACCCAGAGAATGGTGGGTGTATGGAATGCTCTGCCCCAGAAGGCTGTGGAGGCCAAGTCTCTGGATACTTTCAAGAAAGAGTTGGATAGAGCTCTTAAGGATAGTGGAATCAAGGGTTATGGGGATAAGGCAGGAACAGGATACTGATTGAAGATGATCAGCCATGATCATAATGATTGGCGGTGCTGGCTCGAAGGGCAGAATGGCCTACTCTTGCACATATTGTCTAAGACACTTTGTTTCAGTACAGCAGAATTGGCTTTAATCAACCATACCCATATCCCACAAAAGAACAAAGGGAAATAAATAAGTGATGACTGTTCACAGCCAGAAAGTAATTTAGAACTTTTTAAAGGAAATTGGTTTGCACAAGTAAATTTTGAATTGCACATTGGTTAAAAGTGGGCAATTTATGTTTAAGAGCAGATGTGCTCCTTATTCCAAAATGAAATTACAAACAGCTATTAGTAAAAACCGAATTATGCATAAACATGAAGAATCAGAGATAACCAGACTGCAGAACCTGAGCAATCCAATCCAGCAGTGAAGATTGGGATGAACAGCTTTAACTGGATTCCTCAAGGCAGGCACCACACAAATTTCAGATTACCCTTCTTATTCAAATAATTTCTGCATAAAGTGAAACATGTGCATGACTAGATAGAGTCTTAGATTCATACAGCATGGAAACAGACCCTTTGGTCCAACCAGTCCATGCCAAACACAATCCCAAACCAAACTAGTCCCGTCTGCCTGTGTTTGACCCATATCCCTCCAAACATTTCCTATCCATGTACTTAACCAAATGACTTTTAAACATTGTAACTATACCCACATCCACCATGTCGTCTGAAGGTTCATTCCATACACGAACCACTCTGCTTTATAAAAAAAAACGATGTCATTTTTAAATCTTTCGCATCTCACCTTAAAAATAAGACCCCCAGTCTTGAATACCCTCACCTTCGAGAAAAGACACCTGCCATTCACCTTATCTATACCCCTAATGATTTGATACACGTCTATAATATCACCCCTTAATCTGCTACGTTCCAGTGAAAAAAGGTCTGAGCCTATCTAGCATCTCCTTATAATTCAGACACTCCATTCCCGGCAACATCCTGGTATATCCCTTCTGAATAGTCTGCAGCTTAATAATATCCTTACTACAACAGGAAGGCCAGAACTGAATACAGTACTCCAGAACAGGCCTCACTAACACCCTGTACAACCTCAACATAACATCCTAATTCCTATACTCAAAGGTCTGAGCACTGAAGGCAAGCATGCGAAATGCTTTCTTAACCACCCTATTAATAAGTGATGCAAACTTCAAAGAATTATGTACTGAATCCCTCAGTCTTTCTGTTCTACAACTCTACTCAAGGTCCTGCTTTTAATTGTATAAGTCCTGCCCTTGTTTGTTTTACCACAATGCAATACCTCACACTTATCAAACTTAAATTCCACCTGCCAAACTTTGGCCCATTCGCCAAGATCTCTGTAATCGTTTTCACTGCCCACTATACCACCAATCTTGGTGTCATCTGTAAATTTCCTAACGTCTCTGTATTTCTAACCAAATCGTTTGCATAAACAACAAACAAAAGTGGATCCAGCACCAATTTGTGTGGAACAAGACTGGTCACAGGCGTCCAGCCTGAAAAACAATCCTCCACTATCCCTCTGTATCCAATTGGCAAGTTTGCCCCGAATCCCATGTGATCTAACTTTACTTAAAAAGTTTACTGTGCAGAACCTTGACAAAGACTTTACTAAGTCTCTACAAATCAACAATGTCTATCACTCTGCCCTCAATCTTCTTGGTTACATACTCAAAAAATGCAATTAAGTTTATGAGACACTATTTTCCTCACACAAAACCATGCTGACTATCCCTAAATCATTCCTTACCTCTCCAAATGCACATAAATCCTATCTTTCAGAATCATTTACAACAATTTACCCACCACCAAAATCAGATGCACAGATCTAGGCTTCTCCTTACATCCAGTTTTAAACAAAGGCACAACATTTACCAGTCATTTGGCATCTCACCTATATTTAGAGATATTTCTGCAAGAGGCTATGTAACTTCCTCCCTAACTTCCCAGAGTCCTAGGCTACAGTAGATCAGGTCCCAGAGACTTAGCCATCTTTATGTTTTCGAAGGCCTCCAGCACTTCCTCTTTTATAATGTGAATTGTTTTCAAACCATCAATACTTATTTCGCAGACGCAAAATATTCATTTCATATGTCTCCCTTCTCCTGAGATTCAATACAAAGAGAACATCTTTGATCTTTAAGGATCCCTCCTCTCTCTAGTTGTTCTCTTGCTCTCAGTATATTTGTAGAATCCCTTCAGAATATCCTTAACCTTATTTGCCAAGACTATCACACATCCTTTCTTTGTCTTTCTGAACTCCCTCTTAAGATTACCCCTACACTCTTAATACTGTTAAAGATTCATTTAAACTCAGTTGTCTACATCTAATAATATTTTGATTTTTTTTGACTAGAACCATTATTCATCCACTGTTCTCTAATCCTACCAGCCCTATCTTTCACTCTAACAGGAACATAATGACTCTGAATTCTCGTTATCACACTTTTGAAAGCCTCCCACTAGTCAGTCATTCCCTTTACCTGCAAACAGTGTACTTCAATCAACTTTTTAAAAGTTTTGTCTCATACCATTAAAATTTGCCTCACTCCAATTAAAAACTTTAATTTTTATGGAAGGCTTATCCTTTTCCATAAATATTTTAAAACAAACAGAATTATGATGACTACACTCAAAGAGTTCCCCTATCACGTCAGTCACTTGCCCTCTCTTATTATTCAAGAAAAGACCCTTCTCTAGCAGGAACATTTACATATTCAGGATGCATGTTTGCTGGCTGAGCTGGCAGGTTTGTTTTCAAATGTTTCATCACCATGTTAGGTAACATCATCAGGGAGCCTCCAGTGAAGCGCTGGTGTTCTGTCCTGCTTTCTATTTGTGTGTCTTGGTCTGTTAAGGTGGGAAATATCATTTCTGGTTCTTTTTCTCTAAGGTTGGTAGAGAACCTTAGTCCAAATCGGTGCATTTATTTATGGAGGCCTCTAGGTGTTCCTATGCGTGTCTTGGTTTAACCTGTCCTAGGATAGATGTCTCAGTCAAAGTGGTGTTCTTTGTCTGTAAGTAAGGATATTAGTGATAGTGGGTCATGTCTGTTGGTGGCTAGCTGGTGTTAGCAGCTTTATATGTCAGGCAAAATTAACAAGACCGATCTCCAAAACATGAAACCTAATGGATCCAACTCAACCCATTTGTATGGATTACCAAAGGTACACAAACCAGAGTCCCCCCCTCAGACCCAGTCTCACTCCCTGGCACACCAACATACAGACTAGCAAAGAAATTCCACCGAAAACTGAAATACCTAGTAGAAGACTCTTGCCACTCCATTCACTCCACCAGAGTTCTTGAATTTCAACAAAGATACCAAAATAGAGGATGAAATAATAGTCTCCGTTGATGTAACAGCCCTATTCACATCAATTAACACTAACCTGGGCAAAGAGAAACTGACTGCACTATGAGACAAACAGAGGACACAAACACCAGACAGCACCACCTTCATCAGCAAGGACAACATCCTCAAGGTAGTAGACCTGTGCCTCACTACCCACTTGAAATTCAAGGAAAAGACCTACAAATAAATCAACAGAACACCCACGGGATCACCAATATCAGGTGTCACAAAGCTGGTTTCTTCTTTCTAAAAGCTGTTCCTTTTCTCGAGGATACCATGTCCTTGGTTTTCTTCAGAGGGGTAATAAACTATTCTTGGTTCCGATTAGTCTGGTTTGATAGAGACATTAAAGGGTATTGAGAGGCCTTTATGTTTATATGTAAACAGATGAGACTTCAGGGCTAAGTGGTCATGTGTTAGAAGTGACCTGTATAATGAAAGGGCAGTGGTCAGCTCTCTAGCTGAGCGGTTTAGTTCAGTCCAGAACTGGTTGGGAGTTCAACAGTGAGCTGTGTGGAAACAAACTCTCTTTCTTTCAGCACTTCAACTTCAACCTGTAAGCATGTGTTCCATTTATACTGGGTTTTAAAGGGAGTTTGCTTATTGGGACTGTTGTGTACATTCGGAACAGCATAATTAAGTCTAGTTTGGATAGACTGTGTTCTGTAGGGGTTCTTTATTCTGTTCTCTGTGTTTCATTGTGTAATTTTGTGAATAAATGTTTGACTGTTTTAAAACCTAGTAGTCAACCTAGCTAACTTATTCCGGGTAATTTTACCTGTACACTTACTGAAACAAATTGCAAATTTATAGTCTGGGGCTGCCTGCTTAAGAATGTTTTGAGTGATCTGGCCTAGTACATAGTAGAGGGTTCCTAGCAGAAGCAGTAATGCAGAGGCTTGAACAAACAGCTCTCGCCACGATCCAACCCAAACTTTGGGTCTGCTACATGGATGACACCTTTGTCATCACAAAATAGAACAAATTAGAATAAACTTACAACTTCATCAAAAACATCCTTACTGGCATAAATTTCACAAAACAGGAGGAGAACAACAAGATTCCCCTTCACACAAAACAGGAGGAGAACAACAGATTCCGCTTCACACAAAACAGGAGGAAAACAATAGATTCCCCTTCCTATATGTCACAGTGGAATGAACAGTTAATGGAGAACTGCAGACTAGCGTCTACATGAAAGCAACGAACACAGATCAGATACTTAATTACAGAAGCAATCATTCCAACACCCACAAATGGAGCGGCATCAGGGCATTATTTAAACGGGCCACAAAACACTGCAGCACGCAGGACTTACGAGCGGCAGAAGAAAAGTACTTATGCAATATATTCGGGATACTGTTGTTCCTGATAAACACAGTCTGCCAATTCTTAAACAACAAACCCAAACAAGTAGGCACAACATGCCCAAAGACTCTAGCCACACTACCATTCATCAAAGACATCTCGGAGATGACTACCAGACTACTCCAACCCCTTGGCATCATGGTAGCCCACATACCTATCAACACAGTGAAACAGCCACTGATGAACCTAAAGGACTTCATAGCAATAACCAGCAAAACGAATGTCATTTACAAAATACCCTGCAAGGACTGTAACAAACACTACACTGGACAGATAGGCAGAATATTAGCCACCAGGATATATGAACACCAACTAGCCACCAAAAGACATGACCCACTATCACTAATATCCTTACCTACAGACAAAGAAGAACACCACTTTGACTGGGACAACACATCCATCCCAGGGCAGGAACACCTAGAGGCCTGGCATTCAAACCTGAACTCCATCAATAAACACACCGATTTGGACTCCATTTACCAACCTTTGAGAAAACGAACCGGAAATGATATCACCCACCTTAATAGACCAAGACACAAATAGAAAGCAGGACAGAACACCAGCGCCTCCCCAGAGGCTCACCATACCTAGCATGGTGATGAAACGTTTGAAAACAAACCTTCCAGCTCAGCGAGCAAACTTACAACTTGGACCTCAACTTGTGCTATAAATCTTGAAAATTGCAAACATTTACATATTGATCAAGAAAATTTTCTTGAACACATTTGACAAATTGTTTACCACCTAAACCTTTAACACTATGGTGGTCCAGGCAATTTTTGAAAAATTAAAATCACCCTATTACAACCTTATTATTCTTACATATATCTAAAATCTCTCTACATATTTGTTCCTCAATTTCTCTGACTATATGAGGTTCATCATTCCACCATAGTTAAGGAAACGTGTTCAACCCACTACACGAAGATCATTGTCATCGTCAGACTGAAGGAGATAACCACACGCACTTTTTGCTGGCAGGGCTGGACTCCAAAATTGAGGAAATTCCACCTCCATTAGCATTACTAATTAGCAATTTTGAAAGATGCATGTTTTTCATTGTGGTTGACCCATGTACTAAATGACATCTTCAGTGAAAACCATTGAAAGATTGAGAACATCCTTTGTCAAGTTTGATTATTCTGAACAATTTGTTTGTGATAAATGGTCCACAGTTTATATTTGAGAATTTACAGATTATCTAAAGCAGAAACGAATTGAACATATGTTATCAGCTCCTTATCATCACCCAGCCACAAATGGTTTGGTAGGATGGTATGTTCAGATGATGAAACATTCTTTAAAGGGAACTCAAGAACAAGGATCACTTTCCAAGAACTGAGATGACATTCAGTCATCTTAGGAAAAGACAACATCAATTAATGTCCGAGAACACTTAAACCACCAGAGGTTAAAACCAATGAGAAAAATAAACAGATGCCTGAGGGGCGCTGATATCACACAGATTGAAATGTCTTATCAACTGACGATTATAAACAATGAAAATGGTTTTAATGCAGGAACCTCTGATAAAAGGGGGGAAAGAACACGGACGGTCACTACAAGAGTCCAATCACAAGACGTCAAGGTCATGCCATCGACCATTTTAAGTAGAAAATAGCTTAGTCTAACCCTGTAGAGTAAACATCTCCATAACAAAGCTCCTTTTGTTTAATGTTTTTGCTTCCCATTCCTTCTTGGAACATAACACTGTGGGTCTGGAGTCAAATATGGACCAAATTATGCAAGGTGACAGATTTCTTTCCTTCGTGAACAATTAGTGACCTAGATGGGTTATTATGACAATGGCTTTATGTAGGTTTCTTAGTCAACCACGTAAATTTCTGATAGCCTAAGATGGAAATCTTAGAGAGGTTAAAAAGGATTCAAAGTAATACCCAGAAATTGACTCTTCCCCCCCCCCCCCCCCAGAACACAAAAGAAAGAATTTTATGAGGTGATGACAATCATTATCAGAAAAACATGAAGTACAGAAGACCTACCTAATTTTAGGCCTGGATAGCCAGGAGAAAAAAAACAGGGTTGTGCTGTTTCAATACTTCTCTAGCAAGTAGTATAATTACAGATGAGAAAGGCATAAAACTCATCTTAGTTCATCCATTTAAAAGATTCTATGGTCCTCCTTATTGGAGCATCCAATTAAAATAATTTCTAGGGCTGTCCTGGAAGTATTGATCACATGTATTAATAATTGCGCTTGAGGAATAATATCCTGAATGTACCTTTCATTAGTTTGCTTTAGCTAGCAAGAAAAACACAGAATCAATGTTTGTGTATAACCATCCTGTATACCTTTACAAGATCACCTATCAAAAGTGTCCTTATAAAACTGAAAATCCTATCCCTTTTTATCCTCAAAGTTTAAACCTCTGACAGGAAGCTTCAGCTGTCAATTATTTGGTTGTTCCAAGGTTCAATCAGATGACAGCACTGCAAGTTTGATCACCAGTTATTCTGACTTTTATCATTTTAGTCAAATAGTTGAGTGTTTTGATGACAATGATGTTAGCAGACGTCTATTAGCTGTTTTCTGTTCATGCATCCACTTGGTCAAAGTGTAGATACTGTAGCAGGGCAGATATTAAAGAGACATACTTTCCAAAATTTCAAAGAGGTTGCTCCAAGCTACTTTTCATTGGTCATTTTGTTGTAGATTTCAACATTCAAGTTTGAAGCACTTGGTAGCAACTTGCTCAATTAATCAAAATCACCCATCAGCAAGTAATTCCTTTTAAAAATCAACTTCTTAATGATAGGTTCAATGCATCCACTAGGCATACACACCTAGCAGCAACCTAATATAGGAGCTGCATGTTGGAACAGTGCCAAAAGCTTCATTTGAAAGCCAACAAAAATCTAGCATCATACCACAAAACAAGACACGTGAAATGCCAGAGTTTAGATCAGAGGGGTGCTGGAAAAGAGCTCTATTCCTGATGAAGGGCTTTTGCCCGAAACGTCGATTTTCCCGCTCCTCAGATGCTGCCTGATCTGCTGTGCTTTTCCAGCACCACTCTGATCTAAACGCTGGTTTCCAGCATCTGCAGTCCTCACCTTTGCCTACGTGATAATGCCAGACATTACAAGCTCGTAAAATTCATATTCAAGAATGTCATGCATTAATGATAAAACTCAAGCTATGCAAAAATATTTAACCATGAAATATCGAGAAGTTCAAGTTGAAAATACAAGCCCTTAAAGAAGTGCACAAAGAATCAGAGAGCAGGCTAGAGAGAATGAGTGATAAATAAAGACAGAGGGCAAGAGGGGGGAACGCAGGGAAACGAGAAAGGGAGGAGGGCAGGGAGGCAAGAGATTGGGGGAGCAAGACAGCTGTGGGGTCAAGAGTGCAAGGGAGGAGTAGGAAACAGAGCAGGGGGCAGCAGGAAAGCGAAGGGGGTGGGGGGGGGGGGTGCACAAAAGCATGTGGGCTTGAGAAAGTTGGTGAGGGACATAAGTCATGGAGATTTCAAACCTGCAGCCAAACTCATTTCCTCCTGAAAAACTGCTCAACACAACTTCAAGCCTGTTAGACTGACCATCTCTGCTAAAGGCCTCAATTACCATACAACATTAAGCCACCTGCCTGAAAAGGGTTCTTTCCAGACTTAGCATCATAGAGCAATACAGCAAAGAAACATGCACTTCTGCCCAAACTGGTTCATGCTGATCATGGTGTCTAATTACCTAGTTCCAAATACCCACATTTGATCCACATCCCTCTAAACCCTTTCCATCCATGTACCGATCCAAATGTTTTTTAAATTTGCTATGTTGTACCTGCCTCAACCACTTTCTCTAGCAACCCATTCCACATATGCACCACTCTGTGCAAGAAATAGTTGCTCCTCGGGTCCTTCTTAAAGCTTTCCCCTCTCACTTTAAATTTTTGCCCTCTAGTTTTCAATTTCGAATCCCAGGCGAAACAAAATTAAGCATTCATCCGAACCAGGCCCCTAATGATTTTATATACCTCAATAAGGTCAACCCTTATTTCTTGGAATGTAGAAGAATGAATTCCAACCTCTCCCTATAGCTTAGGGCTACATCTTTGCACTCTTTCCAGTTTAACAAGGGTGACCAAAACTGTACACTATATTCCACATGCGTCTCACCAATGATTTACACAACTGTAAAATAACGTCCCAACTCTTATACTCAATGCCTCAACCGATGAGGGCCAGCATCATCATCACCCTATCTACCTGTGATTCCACTTTAAAGAACTATGTACTTGTATTCCTCGGTCCCTCTATTCCACAACACTTACCATTTACTGTATAAGTCCTACTATGGTTTGACTTTCCAAAGTGCACATTAACATTTATCTGTATTGAATTGCATTTCCCAAGCCTCAGCCCACTTTCCTATCTGATCAAGATTCTTCTGTAATTTTTGATAACTTTCCTTGCTATTGGTGATACCTCTTAATTTTGTATCATCCACAAACGTAGCAATCATGCCTTGTACATTCAATCCAGATCATTTATGTAAATAACAAAAGACACAGTACTTACTCCTGTGGCACACCACTAGTCACAGCCTCCAGTCAGAGAAACAAACTTCAACCATCATCCTCTGCTTCCTATCATTGAGCCAATTTTGAATCGAATTAGCTAGCTCTCCCTGAATCCCATGAGACCTAGCCTTCAAGACTACCTACCGTGAGATCTTGTCAAAGATCTTACAGACAACATCCACTGCCCTACCCTCATCTATTCTCTTGGTTACCTCTTCAAAAAGCTCTAAAAAGATTTGTCAGACATGGCTTCCCATTCACAAATCCATGCGGATTACCTCTATTCAGACCTTGACCATCCAAACATTGGTTGATCCTGTCCCTCAGTATCCTCTCCAACAATTTGCCTCCCAGTGAATCCAGGCTCACTGACCTGTAGTTCCCTGGCTTGTGTTTGCTACCTTTCTTAAACAATGGAACAACATTAGCCACCCTCCAATCTTCCAGAACTTCACCAGCGGCCAAACACAAAGCAAAAATCTCTGCAAGGGCTTCTGTAATTTCTTCCCTTGCCTCGCACAACATCGGAGGATGAACTTGATCAGGCCCAGGAGATTTATCCAGCTTAATACATTTTAAGGCTGAAAACAGTAATATTTATGCGGTCCAAAACATTCTTACTTGTGTCCCTTATTTCCTTTACATCCATGATTCTCTCCTTAGGTGAGCTGAGGGTGACTACCCTTAACAATGAGGCATATTTGATGACAGTCGAAAAATGTGACACTGGAAAAGCACAGCAAGTCAGGCAGCATCCGAGGAGTAGAAGAGTCAACATTTCAGACATAAGCTCTTCATCAGGAATGTGGGCTTTGATTGAGTATTTAATGACAGTGCAGTATCAAAGGACAAAATAAAATTGAAGTCAAAAGGAATTGGAGTAAAACTTCTCCACTGATGAGAGTCATACGAAGCACAAAGGAAGATGATAGTAGCTGCTGCAAGCAATCATCTTTGACCCAGAACATACTTCAGGGGTTCCTCAGAGCATTGCTTGAGGCTCAATAGTATTCAGCTGCTTCATCAGAGTGTTTCCCTCCACCATAAAGTCAGAAGTGGGGATTTTCGCAGATGACTACACAATGTTCAACTGTAATACTTACTCAGATGCCCATGAATGTATGAAGGTTACAGATTTTTTTTTAGGCTTTAAAAAGAATAGCATAGCATCTGGACAAGTTTTCTTTACTTGAGATGGTCACTAAGGGTCATGTGACTTTTATGAGATTTGCACAAAGCATTGACTCAAGTCTGAGAATGTTTGTTGAAACTTCTTCAAATGTAAATGATCAGTGGTGGGTTGTCCTCGAGTGGACATTCCAAGAAAATGATAGCCTGGACCCCAATGTTTTCTTATTTTTGAAAGACAAGTGTAAGGCCTTTCAATTGGTCAGACTTCCAAGTTTTAAGCAAAACACATGATTCTTATTCTATAGTTAAAATACAAAAGAAAGAAAGCAGAATGGAATAACAACTCTATTGCAAAATTTAACAGAATAATAGATCATTTAACTACTAAACAACAACTGTTCCAATATAGTAGTATTCCATATACACACCCATGGCAAAGGGAAATTCAATAAAATAGATTGTCTCACATGCAATTCTCATAGCAGGAAGAGACCCCAAGCTTTTAGCTGTAACAGAGAGAGGAATAACAGTTTCCACATCCAACTTCAAGACCCCAGTAACTGTTGAAAGTTAAACTAGTAGGGGTTTGACTCCACATATTCATAGTGCTTCTGTTCCAACTTTAAAAAACGCAAAAACTTTACTTTATTGGCTTGGAACAGTCCACTTGGTAGCTATCTTAACCTCTCTTTATTAAAAGAAAAGGACAAAACTTACCTCTTAAAACTATTACATCATCACAGGAACAAAAAGAACAGCTAACTATGTACTTTGTATTATTCTTTGGGAATAGTAGGGAATGAAATTTCTCATTTTTTAAAATCAACCTGGTCATACGTCTGGCACAGGTGGGTCTTGAACCCAGGTCTCCTTGCTCAGAAATAGAAATGCTATCACTGCATCACAAGAGTTCTTCCCTTTTCTTTTCCATTTAAAAGTTTTTGCTAATTGACATCTTCATTTTTAAGTGAACTACATTTTAAATTTAATTGTGATAGCTGAATGCTAAAAAAAATGAAAGTATTTGTTTATATCAACCAAGAGTGGGTCAAAAAAGAGGAGAACCAATCCCTGCCCATCACCTGGTCAGGTCTAAAACATATTACCCAGCCTTCCCTCATGTACTAGTGGAAACCAAAACGACAAGAGAGACAATTCTTTCAGTAAAAAGAACAGTGAAAGTTGCTTAACAAACAGTTATGTTGGGCTATGTGAGCAGGATTAATTTGTTTACACCTGTAACAATTCGTCTCTACAAAAACTTAACCATGGCCTTAACTGAAATTCTTGCAACTTGCAATCTTCTCAAAGAGGAATGAGAAGAATTAATCCACACCTGCACCTTGTTGCACATTAGAGGTCTCAATCAGAATTTTTAATATATTAATATATAATCCAGCTTTGTTCACTAGAAACCATCTTTACAAGTGTGTTAGTATTGTCTTGCTCAGCTCAAAATATATGTAATCTTTTTTTGAAAAGGCCTTTCTTGAAATTTCTTGAAGGCTACTTTTCAATTTCACCAACACCATTGGGTGATGCATTCTCTTATGAGCCATAACTTCGGATTCATGTTGACAGTAGGGGTGGGGGAGGGAGGAGATTTACATTCTCAGAGAAACAGAAGTAGAAGAATTCATCAGTATTCTCAATATTTAACATCATGCCATTAAACCTGACATCTCAAAACATAAGGAAAACATATTCCTAGACAATATGTAATTAAGCAGAATACAACAGACTTAAATTAGCAACAAATATATTTTTGTAAAACAAAACAACAACACTCTTCTAAACACAAAAGCCAACGATCAAAACACACTGTCCATGGACTGATGAAATTCATGGTATGTTTGTTTCTAACACAGTTACCACACCTCAACTAACTTATAGTAGGCAGGATGCTATTCATCCACTAGCACATGTATATCTTTATGAAATATAACTGATCAACATTATACAATTGTCAGTGTTCCTTACAATTACATCCATTCAATTCCCTCACAGCGGTTACCAAACTGACAGATTGAATACAGAAACTCCAAATTAGCAAGGACTCCTTTATCTCAGTTTTCTTGCTCCCAGTTTGGGTAATCCAAGATGGAGGACTGGAAAAATTTCTGGCTGTAACAGATGCTCCGTTTTTGACGTATTTTAGATGCTGGAGGCGATTTCCTCGAATTACAGGAGCAGCATTTACTGTTCTATATGCTGTTGCATTGTTTTGGAACTTTGAGGAAAAAAGTCAAAACACAATAGTTTTAAAAGGGAGAAGAACAGACAAAGGAAGCACTTGGTGAGGTCAGTGCGAGAAAGCGAGCGAGAGCGAGAGAGAAACTGACACCAGTGAACCTGCACAGTTACTGCCTTTGCTGTCTAAATTCATGTATTGCTGGACATCGGAGTGCATCTTGGAAAATTAACACAGTGAAATTCACAACTGATCTTGGAGGAACAGTTGGGCGAAGTTTACAGCACAGAATCAGATAAGTGAATTGTTGTTTTAAGTGGTGTACAGAAAGTCTGCAGTAGTGAGTAGAGTGGGTTCTTTCTTTATTATATGTTGTTGGAGATATGTCGCTTGATTAAACTTAATATATATAACCCATAACTATTAATTTAACCTGGGGCAGTGTTTTGTTAAGGAATAAGACAGTGTTATTTTTTGGGTCTGCAGATTGTGAAGGAGCAAAACTGGCCTTTACGAGAGTGATATGTGCTTCTTGTCAGATGTGGGAGTTTAAAGAGAGTTTAAGAGTTCCTGCGTATTATATCTGCCATCAATGCTGTTGGTTGCGAATCATATGAGATCAAATGGATCGGTTGGAGAGACAGTCAGAAGCAATGAGGAATTTGCAACAGCAACAGTATGTGATGGACGGCAGTTATAGGAAGGGGGGGATACAGTCACATAGATGGGTTAACTCCAGCAAGGGTAAGAGAGGTAGGCAGGTAGTGCAGGAGTCTTCTGTGGCTATACCCATTTCGAACAAGTATGCTGTTTTGGAAAACGTAGGGGGAGATGGATTCTCGGCTGGTCGTGCTACGTACCCATAAGTTTCTGGTATTGAGACTGGTTCTAATGCAACGAGGGGATCATCGGGTTCCAAGAGATCAATTGTGTTAGGGGATTCTCTAGTCCGAGGTACAGACGGACGTTTCTGTGGCCAGCAGCAAAAAATCAGAATGGTTTTTTGCTTCCCTTGTGTCAGGATCAAGGATGTCTCAGAGAGGGTGCAGAATGTTCTCACACGGGAGATGGGCCAGCAAGAGGTCATTGTCCACATTGGAACCAACGACATAGGAAGGGAAAAGGTTGAGATTCTGAAGAGAGATTACAGAGAGTTAGGCAGGAATTTAAAAAGGAGATCCTCGAGAGTAGTAATACCTGGATTACTCCTGGTGCTACGAGCTAGTGAGGGTAGGAATAGGAGGATAGAGCAGATGAATGCATGGCTGAGGAGCTGGTGTATGGGAGAAAGATTCACATTTTTGGATCATTGGAATCTCTTTTGGGGTAGAAGTGACCTGTACGAGAAAGACGGATTACACCTAAAGTGGAAAGGGACTAATATACTGGTTGGGAAATTTGCGAGAGCTGCTCGAGAGGATTTAAGCTAGTAAGGTTTTGGCAGGGGCGGGGGGAACCCAGGGAGATAGTGAGGAAAGAGATCAATGTGAGACTGGTACAGTTGAGAATAGATGCGTGTCAAACAGTCAGGGCAGGCAAGGACAAGGTAGGACTAATAAATTAAACTGCATTTATTTCAATGCAAGGGGCCTAACAGGGAGGGGAGGCAGATTTTGGTGCATTTATAACTCTGGAATGTCTTTGTTTTTCTTTTACACAATGGTTAAATAATGTTTATCTTTTATTGCCATTGAAAAAATGCTCAAAAATACCCAAAAGCCTGCTTCATGTTTATTACTGAAAGTCACAACACACCAAAGGAACTGACATCAGGTTATGTACACCCAAGATGTTAGTCATATGTACCACTAACAAACTGCTTCATAATCTGAGGAATTCTATCCAAGTGCAACAAGAACTGGACATTCATATTGAAGTGGCAAATAACATTCACAAAGCACAATTGTCAAGCAATGACCATTTCCATCCACAGAGAATCTAAACATTTCTCCTTGAACAATCACTGACTCCCCCATCATCACCAGAAACTGAACTGGATTAGCCATATAAATAGCATGCTTAAATGCAGGTGAGAGGCTGGGAATTCTATGATAACAAATCTCCCAATTCTCCATACCCTGTGCCTCATATACAAAGTACAAGTGCGAGAATGACTACAGCTCCAGTAACACATTAGAAATTGACCAGGACAAAGCAGCTCACTTAACTGGAACCCCATCCATCATTTTAAACATTCATTTTCTCCACCACCAACGCACACTGGGATCAGTGTATACCATCTACAAGATGTATTGCAGCTATTCACCAAGGCTCCTTAGAACAATACCTTCCAAATCAGGAACATCTATCTTTGAGCTAGAAAGGCATAGGGCAGCAGATGCATCACTACCTGCAAGATTCTAATCCCCCACACCTCCTCTGGACCTCAAATCTCTCACCTCCCTCAACTGAAACTATATTAGTGCTTAACTATCTCTGGGTCACAATTCTAGGACTCCATTCCTAACATCATTGTGGGTGTCTATCTAACCAACAGTAAGAATAGAGAAGATAGTAAATGAGGGGGAGGTGTGACATTGTTAATCGAGGACAGTATTAGGTGGCAGAAAGGACATTTGAGGACTCGTCTACTGAGGCAGTATGGATTGAGGTTAGAATCCGGAAAGGTCACCCTGTTGGGAGTTTTCATTAGGCATCCGAATAGTTCCAGAGATGTAGATGAAAGAATAGCATAAATGAATCTTAATAGGAGCGAGAGTGACAGGGTAGTTGTTATGGGTGACTTTAACTTTCCAAATATTGACTGGAAATACGATAGTTTAAGTACTTTAGATGGGTCAGTTTTTGTCCAAGGTGTGCAGCAGGGTTTCCTTACACAGTATGTAGACAGGCCAATAAGGGGCTGGGTAATGAACCCAGTATTAGATTTGGAGGAAGGTGAACACTTTGGTAATAGTGACCACAATCCGGTTATGTTTACTTAAACAATGGAAAGGAATAGGTATATACCGCAGGGCAAGAGTTATAGCGGAGGTAAAGGCAATGATGATGTGATTAGGCAAGATTTAGGATGCATAGGATGGGGAAGGAAACTGCAAGGGATGGGCACAATTGAAATGTGGAACTTATTCAAGGAACAGCTACTGAGTGTCCTTAATAAGTATGTACCTGTCAGGTAGGGAGGAAGTTGTCAAGCGAGGGAGCCGTGGTTTACTTAAGAAGTTAAACTTTTGTCAAGAGGAAAAAGAAGGCTTATGTAAGGATGAGACGGGAGGGCTGAGTTAGGGCGCTTGAGAGTTACAAGTTAGCCAGTAAAGACCTAAAGAGAGAGCTAAGAGGAGCCAGGAGGAGGTATGAGAAGTCATTGGCACATAGGATTAAGGAAAAACCTAAGGCTTTTGATAGATATATCAGGAATAAAAGAGTGATGAGAAAAAGATTAGGACCAATTAAGGATAGCAATGGGAAGTTGTGCATGCAGTTAGAGGAGACAGGGTAAGAGCTATATCGATATTTTTTGTCAGTATTCACACTGGAAAAAGACAACGTTGTCAAGGAGAATACAGAGATACAGGCTACTAGAATAGATGGGATTAAGGTTCACAAGGAGGTGGTGTTAGAAATTCTGGAAAGTATGAAAATAGTTAAGCCCCTGGGTGGGATGGGATTTAGCCTAGGATTCTCTGGAAAGTCAGGGAGGAGATTGCAGAGACGTTGGCTTTGATCTTTATGTCGTCATTGTCTTCAGGAATAGTACCCAAAGTCTGGAGGATAGACAACGTTGTCCCCTTGTTCAAGAAGGAGAGAAGAGACAACCCTGGTAATTATAGGCCAGTGAGCCTTACTTCGGTTGCGGGTAACGTGTTGGAAAAGGTTATAAAAGATAGGCTTTACAATCATCTAGAAATGAATAAGTTGATTAAGGATAGTCAACGCGCTTTTGAGATATGTAGGTCGTGCTTCACAAACCTTAATGAGTTCTTTGAGAGGGTGACCAAATAGATAGATGAGAGCAAAGCAGTTGATGTGGTGTATATGGATTTCAGTAAGGCGCTCGATAAGGTTCCACACGGTAGACTATTGCACAACATACAAAGGCATGGGATGGAGGGTGATTTAGCAGTTTGGATCAGAAATTAGCTAGCTGAAAGAAGACGGGGGGTAGTGGTTGATAGGAAATGTTCACCCTGGAGTTCAGTTACTAGTCATGTACCGCAAGGATCTGTTTTGGGGCCACTGCTGTTTGCCATTTTCATAAATGACCTGGATGAGGGCACAGAAGGATGGATTAGTAAATTTGCAGATGACACTGAGGTCAGTAGAGTTGTGGATAGTGCCGAAGGATGTTGTGGGTTACAGAGGGACATAGATAAGCTGCAGAGCTGGGCTAAGAGGTGAAAAATGGAGTGTAATGTGGAAAGGTGTGAGGTGATTCACTTCGGAAGGAGCAACAAGAATAAAAACTACTGGGCTAATGGTAAGATTCTTGGTAGTGAAGATGAACAGAGAGATCTCGGTGTCCATGTACATAGATTCCTGAAAGTTGCCACCCAAGTTGATAGGGTTGTTAAGGAGGCATACAATGTGTTAGCTTTTATTAGTAGACGGATTGAGTTTCAGAGCCATAAGGTCATGCTGCAGCTGTACTTGCGCGAGTACTGTGCACATTTCTGGTCACCGCATTATAGGAAGGATGTGGCAGCTTTGGATAGGGTTCAGGTGAGATTTACTAGGACGTTGCCTGGTATGGAAGGAAGGTCTTATGAGAAAAGGCCGAGGGACTTGAGGCTGGTTTTGTCAGAGAGAAGAAGATTGAGAAGTGACTTAATTGGGACATAAGATAATCAGAGGATTAGATAGGGTGGGCAGTGAGAACCTTTTTCCTTGGATGGTGATGGCTAGCATAAAGGAACATAGCTTTAAATTGAGAGGTGATAGATATAGGACAGATGTCAGAGGTGGTTTCTTTACTCAGTATTTGGGGCGTGGAATGGCCTGTCCGCAACAATAATGGACTCGCCAACTTTAAGGGCATTTAAATGGTCATTGGATAGACATATGGATGAAAATGGAATAGTGTATGTTAGATGGGCTTCAGATTGGTTTCACAGGTCGACGCAACATTGACAGCTGAAGGGCATGTACCGCATTGTAATGTTCTATGTTCTATGTAACTCAGATTGGAGCCATTCAAGAAGGCAATTTACTACCTCTCTTAAAAGAGGATCAGGAAGGGACAATAAATACTTGTCATCAAAGCTCACAGCCCAGCAATGAATGTTTTAAAAAACCTAGTGCATATCGTTCAACTTATTTTTCTATTCGGAGAAACTGAGGACTGCAGATGCTGGAGATCAGAATCAAAGGGTGTGACGCTGGAAAAGCACAGCAGGTCAGGCAGCATCTGAGGAGCAGGACAGACATTCCTGATGAAGGGCTTATGCTCAAAACATCAATTCTCCTGCTCTTCGGATGCTGCCTGACCTACTGTGCTTTTCCAGCACATTTGTTTGACACTTATTTTTCTATTCAACCTTTTCGAGGATGTTGTTACACACCTCTGGACCAAGTGATACTTGAACTCAGGCATCCCAGTCTCAGGTTACGGACGCTACCAGTGCGCCACAGGAGGGTCCCGCACATTTTTCAATCGTGCACCATATAGAATAATTAATAGGCATTGTTGGTGTTTCATTGCTCCAGGTGTGAAATTGACTCTCTAGAGAGAGTGTTGTTTCAGGACAGAGAGGTAACAAGCTTCATCAATCAAATTAACATTAAAAATAATTAACTTTTAAGATTTCTTCTCATCTTACCTGGCAGCACTGTGGTAATGACTTCAGAAAGAAATAAAACCAAAGTCCTATCTTGCATGGCAACAGGTCTTGCCATTGAGGCTTTTCAACAGATCTGCAGTACAGACACAATAAAACAAAATACAAATTATACCATTTAAAGTAATTCCTTTAAGTGAAATTTTAATGCAACTGAAGCTTATGTTCATCTGTTTCTAGCAGAGAGGTCAACCTCCTAGCTTGATAGTTTGGCAAATTGCCTGTTTATCTCATAGATCCGATGCAAAAAGCAAGACTGTTTAAAAAGGGTGGTAAGGACAAGCCAGGAAACTATAGACCAGTGAGCCTGACGTTGGTAGTGGGCAAGTTGCTGGAAGGAAATCCTGAGGGACAGGATGTACACGTATTTGGAAAAGGCAAGGACTGAAGGGGATAGTCAACATAGCTTTGTGCATGGGAAATCATGTCTCACCAACTTGGTTGAGTTTTGTGAAGAAACAAAGAGGATTAATGAGGGCAGAGCGGTAGATGCAATGTATATGGACTTCAGTAAGGCAAGGTTCCCCGTGGGAGACTGATTAACAAGGTTAGATCTCATGGAATACAGAGAGAACTAGTCATTTGGATACAGAACTGGCTCAAAGGTAGAAGACAGAGGGTGGTAGTGGAGGGTTGTTTTTCAGACTGGAGGCCTGTGACCAGTGGAATGCCACAAGGATTGGTGCTGGGTCCTCTACTTTTTGTCATTTACATAAATGATTTGGATGCGAGCATAAAAGGTACAGTAAGTTTGCAGATGACACCAAAATTGGAGGTGTAGTGGACAGCAAAGAGGGTTACCTCAGATTACAACAGGATCTTGACCAGATGGGCCAATGGGCAGAGAAGTGGCAGATGGAGTTTAATTCAGATCAATGCAAGGTGCTGCATTTTGGGAAAGCAAATCTTAGCAGGACTTATACACTTAATGGTAAGGTCCTAGGGAGTGTTGCTGACCAAACAAAGAGACTTTGGAGTGCAGGTTCACAGCTCCTTGAAAGTGAAGTCGCAGGTAGATAGGATAGTGAAAAAGGAGTTTGGTATGCTTTCTTTTATTGGTCAGAGTATTGAGTACAAGAGTTGGGAGGTCATGTTGCGGCTGTACAGGACATTGGTTAGGCCACTGTTGGAATATTGAGTGCAATTCTGGTCTCCTTCCTATCGGAAAGATGTTGGGAAACTTGAAAGGGTTCAGAAAAGATGTTCAAGGATGGTGCCAGGGTTGGAGGATTTAAGCTATAGGGAGAGGCTGAACAGGCTGGGGCTGTTTTCCCTGGAGTGTCGGAGGCTGAGGGGTGACCCTATAAAGGTTTACAAAATTATGAGGGGCATGGATAGGGTAAATAGACAAAGTCGTTTCCCTGGGATCGGGGAGTCCAGAACTAGAGGGCATAGCTTTAGGGTGAGAGGGGAAAGATATAAAAGAGACCTAGGGGGCAACTTTTTCACACAGATGGTGGTACGGATATGGAACGGGCTGCCAGAGGATGTGGTGGAGTCTGCTACAATTGCAACATTTAAGAGGCATTTGGATGGACATATGAATAGGAAGGATTTGGAGGGATTTAGGCCAGGTGCTGGCAGGTGGGACTAGTTTGGGTTGGGATATCTGGACAGCAGGGACAGGTTGGACCGAAGGGTCTGTTTTCATGCTGTACATCTCAATGACTTTTACTCAATGAGTCATAGATCTCAAGAAGATGACAAGAACGGATCAGAACCGAAAGTCCAAATGTTGTCAGATTGTCTAAAGACTTATACACTTAATGGTAAGGTGCTGGGGAGTGTTGCTGAACAAAGACACCTTGGTGTGCGGGTTCATAGTTCCTTGAAAGTGGAGTCCCAAGGTAGTGAAGAAAGTGTTTGGTGCGCTTGCCATATTGGTCAGTGCATCGAATATAGGAGTTATGAGGTCATGTTGAGCTGTACAGGACATTGATGAGGCCACCTTTGGAATACTGCATTCAATTCTGGTTTCCCCACTACTGAAACAGTGCTGTGAAACTTGAAAAGGTTCTGAAAAGATTTACAAGAATGTGGCCAGGGTGGGATGGTTTGAGCTAAAGGGAGAGGCTGAAGAGGCTGGGGCTATTTACCCTGGAGCATCAGAGGCTGAGGGATGACCTTATAGAGGTTTCTAAAATCATGAAGGGCATGGATAGGACAAATAGTCAGAGGCTATAGCCAGATGCCATGAATTATGTGGTAAATAACTTGCAGATGGCACCAGGGAGCAAGATGTAAGGACAAGTTAGGCCTGTGATGGAATACTCTCACTTGTCTTGACAAGTAGAGCTCCAACAACATCCAAGAAACCGGACACAATGCAGGAGCAAATAGCCTGCTGGAATGGAATGCCATACACCTCCTTCAACACCACTGCATGGTGGCAGCAGTATACAGGGGAACCTCGATTATCCGAGCGAGATGGGCGGACACTATTTCATTTGGATAATCGATCATTCGGTTAAACAATTAAATGCCTTTCCTCTGGGGCTCTGAGTTTCTAAAGTCTGCTCCCCCTTCAGGAGACTGCAGCAGCACACCACATACGTGACCCTGCCCCCGCCCAACACTGTTCCCCCAAGCCTGTCCAACATTTCTTCCCCCCCACACCCCCCCCAACCTGGACCCCCTTCCACCTCTCTGCCTCCTCTCTGAGGCAGTCAGACTGTACACCAACAACAAGACGGCTGCTGCTACTACAGCTGCCTTTGTGGGGCAAGTCTCCAAATACCAAATACACACACATACACCCACTTTTTACTGCAACCTTTTGACAGGTTCCACCTCTGCCTGTACAGGACAATGTTGGAGAGATTATCAGAGGAAGGGGGTTTAGAACTCTAGGGAAAGTGTGGGGAGAGAGATCAGGCGGAAGGTCAGTCATTTGGAGACGATGCCTGTTTAATCACTGTAAACAAAAGATTCAATCACTGCTGGAAACACGTCTTTGATGTAATGTTTCTATCGGGACCTCGAGATCTTCTTCGGATAATCTGATTTTCGGATAATTGGTATTCGGATAATTGAGGTTCTTCTGTATACCATATAGGTGATTCGACTGCAGAAACTTTCAATATTGCCTTCAACAGCGCCTTCCAAACTCTTGATCTCTACCGACTAGAAGATCAAGGGAAGGCGGCACATGTTAGCAACACGATCTGCGGGGTCCCCTTTAAGTCACATACAATCCTGATTTAGAACTATATTGCTACTCCTTCACTGTCACTAGGTCAAAATCTTGGAACTCCTTTTCTATCAGTTTTGCAAGTATACATGTACCACATGAACCATAGAAAGTGGCTCTTCATCTTCCAGGGCAATTAACAATTAGGGAATGAGCAATAAATATGCTTTGCCAGTAATGCTTACATCTCACGAAAGAAAAAACCAAAGATGACACATCAGGTTCATGAGGGGTAAATCAGTGTGAATTGTCTCCAGTTTCCTCTTTTGAAGTCCTTGTATATGGATGTGGATTGAAGTCAGCATCAAAGCCGAGCTGTCATATGATCTACAGTTGCACAGCCTGTTAATGCTTACTGTGGAGGCTTACATGAGAATAATGGCCACTAGGTGCCCACAAAATAATATCTCAAGATATCAGACATACAAACAGACCTGATCTTTCTCTGCACCTTCTCTGTAACTGTAACATTATACTCTGCAATCTGTCCTGTTACTCTGATGCATTTATGTAAGGTCTGGTTAGCACACAAAACATATTTTCTCAACTGTATCTCGGTACACGACAATAATAAATCAAATAAATATACTTAACAATACAAACTCTGAAGAAGATACCAAGAAGTGCACATCTCTAGTAATGTGAAATAAACTTGCTACTTTTATATTTTTTTAAAAATTACACCACTTTCTATTTTCCCATTACCTATCCACCATCTACAAAGCACAATTCACGCTTATGATGAATATTCTTCACATGCCTTGATGGTTGCAGTTCCAAGTAGCACTCAAGAAGCTCAACATCATCCAGGCAGCCACTTTGGATGGTACCACATCCACCACCTTCAACATAATTGGACAGTGGCAGCACTGTGTACCATCTACAAGATGTACTGCAGTAACTCACCAAAATTCCTTCGACAAACCCACAATGTCAATCATTTAGAAGGATAGGGGCAACAGATGCATGAAAACATACAAGTTCCCCTCTAAGCCACACACCATTCTCACTTGGAACTGTACCATCATTCCTTCACGGAAGGAAAGTCCTGGAGCTCCCTTCCTCATGACACTGTGGGTGAAACTACATCCTATGGACAGCAGTGATTCAAAATGGCAACTCAGTACCATCTTTTCCAAGGCAATTATAGATGCATGATAAATGCTGACCTAACCAGTTATGCCCACAGCCCATGAATAAATAAAAAAGCACACCAGTTTACTTCAATACCCTCAATTTTAAAACTTGATTGGCATTGTTTAGTAGTTTAATTTTATTTTTGGCTGGTTCGTTAAAAAATGTTTTCAGAAAACAACCAAGAAAGATTGAAGGCACCATCAGTGTGTCATGAACTAGAAGACAGTAGACATGACAGATGGAAGCAGAGAATGTTTGATGTGAAACTGAGAAAGGCTGGCAACATGGGGAGTAGAGAAACAATAAAGAAAATGGTAACACCACCTGAAAAGGATTAGACGAAAGTGACACTGTCCAGAGGATTTTTAACATTCCTCACACTAATTTAAGATGATTATGAATTATACCTTCAAGCTAAAAAAAACATAGCCCACTCCACTTCTGGACTTAGAATACTTATCAATATAAACCAGCAAAATATAACTTTTAAAAGTATGTATGAATTTAATATCAATTTTATTTTCAATTATAAATAATTATTGGCAATAATATTTAACTGTTTCAAAAAACAATAGTTAAAAAAAGAGTATTCAAGAAACCTCACCGCCAAACATTCAAGTATTTGGCAATGTTACCTCTCATTTTTCTCAGGAACACCAGCTTTTCCTTCATCTAAAGATTTACCACTTGCTTTTTTCTTTTTCTCTCTCTTTTTTCTGGTAAGAAGATCATCCTGAAAACAGAAACAAGATAACAGGTGACTGCCGAATAATATTTTATGCAGGGCTGCTACAAGGATCTAAACATGAAATATCAGTTCTTCTCTACAAACGTATTGCCCTGGAAATCATCTAACAATATCATCTGTCTCTCATAGTAAGTTCAGTGTTTGTCAAGTAGGTGTTTAAACATCAGCTATCAGTCATCTACAATTCCACAGCAATCAATGCCTCCAAGAATTGAAACAATTCAATTCTTTCTCTCAACCAACTCTGAGTCCCACCTCTGCCACCATTATTGATACTACTCAACTCAGGAGTCACCAGATTTAGCACAGCAATAGGTAATGGCTAAATTACATTAGCAGATCTGTAAAAAGTTCTAATTCTGCGGCTGGACAGCTGATTAATATTTGCTTTGAGCAAGATGATAAAATAAAAATCCACAGAATGAGAGAGATAAATACTCTAGTGGTTGCACTTTGGGTACCTATCCAAAAATCTTCCAGTTAAAATTGTTCCAAGAGCAAGCATAAAGAACATTTACCACAATTAAAAACAGCTTAAGTGAAACTGTTCTGTTACTAATTGAATCAGTGTTAGAACAATATTCATGAGCTGGCCAATGCTAAATACTACTACACAAATTAAGTCATCCAACATGTGTAATGCTTCAATGCCACTAGACAATTTTTAGAATTCAAACAGATTTATCTTTATTTGAGCCCTGCATTTCCACACTGGACTACACAATTATCTAACATAAGAATGCTACCTGCTTATAGTTTTGGAATATAGAGAATTGTTACTTTTGTAACAATATAACAACATTGTGTTGGGTGACACTGCCACTGTGCTGCAGCAGATATTTAAAATTACAAGAATTAACATAGATAGAGAAACAAAACATTGTTTTCCAAAACACAGCTATATTTATTTGTGTAATCCATATACACCACATCAACTGGTTTACTCTCATCTACTTGTTTGGTCACCTTCTCAAAGAACTCAATAAGGTTTGTGTAGTTTGCTTCAACTCAGGTATGTTTTGGAGAGTGACTCTTAAATGGCATCACCAAGCATATTTGCACCACTTTAATATGATGTGAGAAACATCGTTTTACTCATCGGTCTTTTATGCTGCCCTGGCTAGTTCAGTTAATACATACTTTAAAGCTATTCTGAAGCTGTAACACTTTGAAGAAATATAATGCAGTAGGTATTCAAAGGATCGTTCTTCGCCATTTCAGACAACTCCAGCAGAACGTAACCGCCAAACACATCTTCCCCTTACTCCGTCTGCATTTCACAGGGATCATTCCCTCCGGGTCACCCTAGCCCATTCCACAACCACCACCACCCTCCTCCCTCTCCACGACACCTTCCCAAGTAGCCACATAAGATGCAATACATGCCCCTTCACCTCTTCCCTGCTCACCATGCAAAGGCCTAAACAGTCTTCCCAGGTAAAGCAGCATTTCACCTGTACTTATTTCAATCTTGCGTATTATATTCAATGCACCCAATGTGTCCTACCCTACATTGCAGAAACCAAACACAGACTGGGTGACCTCTTTGCGTAACACCTCCAGTCTGTGCACAAGCAGGACCCTGACCTTCCCATAGCCGATCATTTCAACACAGCGTCTTGTTCACATGCTCACATGTCTGTCCTCGGCATGCTGCAATGTTCAAGTGAATCACAGCACAAACTGGAGGAATGACAACTCACCTTCAGACGAGGTACTTTACTATGTCTGGACTTATCGAGTTCAAACCTTTAAATTGTGAACCATTTCTTTCCTTTCTTTTAGCTTGTTATCATGTCCTCCCCTACCCCCAGCCCACTTATTGTCCTTTCAAGTCTGGCAGGAGACATACTATGTTCTGCCATTCTCACATTCCGATCACAATGTAAATTACTAACATCCTTTCTCCACTTGCACCCTACACCCACTACCCCCACAATCACCCCTCTCAAATTATAGCATAATTTGTTGCTGCAGTAGGTAACTATTTGGATCTAAATGAAATTGGTTTTAAATATAAATTACTCTCCATTTCCATCAACAAAAACTTGTGCCCTGGAACATAGTGTAAAGAACAAAAGAACTACAGATACTGGAATCCAAAGGAGACAAGCAGGAGGCTGGAAGAACATCGCAAGCCAGGCAGCATCAGGAGGTGGAGAAGTCAATGTTTTGGGTATAACCCAAAAAAAAACAAACAGAGGATAACAAAGAGAGAAATAAGGAGAGGAGAGGATCAAATATGAAGGTAGGCTCACCAGTAATATTAGAAATGATAGTAAAAGTTTCTTTCAATACATAAGAAACAAACGACAGGCAAGAGTAGACATTGGGCCACTTCAAACTGATGCTGGAAGTCTAGTGATGGGAGATAAGGAAATAGCAGGAGAACTTAATAAGTACTTTGCATCAGTCTTCACAGTGGAAGACATGAGTAATATCCCAACAATTAAAGGGAGTCAGGGGGCTGAGTTGAGTATGGTTGCCATTACAAAAGAGAAAGTGCTAGAAAAGCTAAAAGGTCTTAAAATTGATAAATCTCCTGGCCCTGATGGGTTACATCCTAGAGTTCTAAGGGAGGTGGCTGAGGAAATAGCGGAAGCGTTGGTTGAGATCTTTCAAAAATCACTGGAGTCGGGGAAAGTCCTGGATGATTGGAAGATCGCTGTTGTAACCCCCTTGTTCAAGAAAGGATCAAGGCAAAAGATGGAAAATTATAGGCCAATTAGCCTAACCTCGGTTGTTGGTAAAAAAAGGCAAGGATGAGGTTTCTAAATTCTCGGAAGAGCAGGGTCGGATTAGAACAAGTCAACATGGATTTAGTAAGGGGAGGTCGTGCCTGACAAACCTGTTGGAGTTCTTTGAAGACGTGACAAGTAGGTTAGACCAGGGAAACCCAGTGGATGTTATCTACCTAGACTTCCAAAAGGCCTTTGAGGCTGCTGAGCAAGGTGAGGGCCCATGGTGTTCGAGGTGAGCTACTTGTATGGATTGAGGATTGGCTGTCTGACAGGAGGCAGAGAGTTGGGATAAAAGGTTCTTTTTCGGAATGGCAGCCGGTGACAAGCAGTGTCCCGCAGGGTTCAGTGTTGGGGCCGCAGCTGTTCACATTATGTATTAATGATCTGGATGAAGGGACTGGGGGCATTCTAGCGAAGTTTGCCGATGATACAAAGTTAGGTGGACAGGCAGGTAGTACTGAGGAAGTGGGGAGGCTGCAGAAAGATCTAGACAGTTTGGAAGAGTGGTCCAGGAAATGGTTGATGGAATTCAATGTGAGCAAATGCGAGGTCTTGCACTTTGAGAAAAAGAATAGAAGCATGGACTACTTTCTAAATGGTGAGAAAATTCGTAAAGCCAAAGTACAGAGGGATCTGGGAGTGCTAGTTGAGGATTCTCTAAAGGTAAACATGCAGGTTGAGTCCGTGATTAAGAAAGCGAATGCAATGTTGTCAATTATCTCAAGAGGGTTGGAATATAAAAGCACTGTTATGCTACTGAGACTTTATAAAGCTCTGGTTAGGCCCCATTTGGAGTACTGTGTCCAGTTTTGGTCCCCACACCTCAGGAAGGACATACTGGCACTGGAACGTGTCCAGCGGAGATTCACACGGATGATCCCTGGAATGGTAGATCTAACATATGAGGAATGGCTGAGGATCCTGGGATTATATTCATTGGAGTTTAGAAGATTAAGGGGAGATCTAATAGAAACTTACAAGATAATACATGGCTTGGAGAGGGTGGACGCTAGGAAATTGTTTCCGTTAGGCGAGGAGACTAGGACCCGTGGATACAGCCTTAGAATTAGAGGGGGTAAATTCAGAACAGAAATGCGGAGACATTTCTTCAGCCAGAGTGGTGGGCCTGTGGAATTCATTGCCACAGAGTGCAGTGGAGGCTGGGACGCTAAATGTCTTCAAGGCAGAAATTGATAAATTCTTGATGTCACAAGGAATTAAGGGCTACGGGGAGAATGCGGGTAAGTGGAGTTGAAATGCCCATCAGCCATGATTGAATGGCGGAGTGGACTCGATGGGCCAAATGGCCTTCATTCCGCTCCTATGTCTTATGGTCTAAAAAAACCCTTCTTCAGGCCTGGGATCGGGGCTAGGGGAGCTGAAGATAAAGGGGTGTGGGGAAAGGGAGCGGAGTGCTGAGGTAGTGATAGGTGAACATAGGTACCAGGTTGGTTGATAGGAAGAATGAATCTTGTTGTTGGGTGAAAGGAAGGGTCAGTAAGTGGAATGAAAGGGAGGAGGTAGAGCTGGAAAGGGAGTCGGGGGGTGGGAAGGGAGGTAACTTGAAATTGGAGAACTCAAATGTCGAGTCCTCTGGGCTGTGGACTGCTCAGGCGGACGATGAGATGTTGTTCCTCCAATGTGCAGTCTGATTCTCTGTAGCAATGGAGGAGGCCATGGATCTTCATGTCGGAGCAGGAATGGGAAGAGGAATTGAAATGGGACAGTGACTGGGAGGTCAGGTTACGGGCCCAGCTGAGATGTTTGGCTAAACGGTGTCCTTAGTTTACATTTGCTCTCACTTATGTAGAGAAGACCATATCGGGAGCACCGGATACAATTAACTAGAACATACAACATTACAGCGCAGTACAGGTCCTTCGACCCTTGATGTTAAGCCGATCTGTCATACCAATCTGAAGCCCATCTAACCTACACTATTCCATGTACGTCCATTTGCTTGTCCAATGACAACTTAAATGTACTTAAAGTTGCCGAATCTACTACCATTGCAGGCAAAGCATTCCATACCCTTACTACTTTCAGAGTAAAGAAACTACCTCTGACATCTGTCCTATATCTATCACTCCTCAATTTAAAGCTATGCCCCCTTGTGCTCGCCGTCACTATACTAGGAAAAAGACTCTTCCTGTCCACCTATCTAATCCTCTGATTATCTTATATGTCTCTATTAAGTCACCTCTCAACCTTCTTCTCTCCAAAGAAAGCAGCCTCAAGTCCCTCAGCCTTTCCTCGTACGACCTTCCCTCCATACCAGGCAACATCATAGTAAATCTCCTCTGCACCCTTTCCAAAGCTTCCACATCCTTCTTATAATGCGGTGACCAGAACTGTACACAATACTCCAAGTGCGGCCACACCAGAGTTTTGTACAGCTGTAGCATAACCTCATGGTTCCGGAACTCGATCCCTCTATTAATAAAAGCTAAAACACTGTATGCCTTCTTAACAACCCTGTCAACCTGGGTGGCAACTTTCAAGGATCTGTGTACATGGACACTGAGATCTCTCTGCTCATCTACACTATCAAGAATCTTACCATTAGCCCAGTACTTTGCATTCCGGTTACTCCAACCAAAGTGGATCACCTCACACTTGTCCGCATTAAACTCCATTTGCCACCTCTCAGCCCAGCTCTGCAGCTTATCCATGTCTCTCTGTAACTTACAACATCCTTCGTCACTATCCACAACTCCACCGACATTAGTGTTGTCTGCAAATTTACTAACCCACCTTTCTACACCCTCATCTAGGTCGTTTATAAAAATGACGAACAGCAGTGGACCCAACACCGACTCTTGCAGTACACCACGAGTAACTGTACTCCAGGGTGAACATTTCCCATCAACCACCACCCTCTGTCTTCTTTCAGCTAGCCAGTTACTGATCCAAACTGCTACATCTCCCACAATCCCATTCCTCTGCATTTTGTACAATAGCCTACTGTGGGGAACCTTATCGAATGCCTTGCTGAAATCCATATATACCACATCAACCGGTTTACTCTCATCTACCTGTTTGGTCACCTTCTCAAAGAACTTAATAAGGTTTGTGAGACATGACCTACTCTTCACAAAACCTTGCTGACTATCCCTAATCAAATTATTCTTTTCTAGATGATTATAAATCCTATCTCTTATAACCTTTTCCAACACTATACCAACAACTGAAGTAAGGCTCACTGGTCTATAATTACCAGGGCTGTCTCTACTCCCCTTCTTGAACAGGGGAACCACATTCGCTATCCTCCAGTCTTCTGGCACTATTCCTGTAGACAATGACGATTTAAAGATCAATGCCAAAGGCTCGGCAATCTCCTCCCTGGCTTCCCAGAGGATCCTAGGATAAATCCCATCTGGCCCAGGGGACTTCTCTATTTTCACACTCTGCAGGATTTCTAATACCTCTTCCTTGTGAACCTCAATCCCACCTAGTCTAGTAGCCTGTATCTCAGTATTCTCCTCGACAACATTGTCGTTTTCTAGAGTGAATACTGTTGAAAAATATTCATTTAGTGCTTCCCCTATCTCCTCTGACTCCACACACAACTTCCCACTACTATCCTTGATTGGCCCTAATCTTACTCTCGTCATTCTTTTATTCCTTAAATACCGATAAAAAGCCTTAGGGTTTACCCTGATCCTATCCGCCAACAACTTCTCATGTCTCCTCCTGGCTCTTCTGAGCTCTCTCTTTAGGTCTTTCCTGGCTACCTTGTAACCCTCAAGCGCCCTAACTGAGCCTTCACATCTCATTCTAACATAAGCTTTCTTCCTCTTGACCAGAGACTCCACTTCCTTCATAAACCACGGCTCCCGCGCTCTACAGCTTCCTCCCTGCCTGACAGGTACATACTTATCTAGGACACTCAGGAGCTTTTCCTCGAATAAGCTCCACATTTCTAATGTGCCCAGCCCCTGCAGTTTCCTTCCCCATCCTATGCTTCCTAAATCTTGCCTAATCTCATCGTAATTGTGGGCGGCACGGTGGCACAGTGGTTAGCACTGCTGCCTCACAGCGCCAGAGACCCGGATTCAATTCCCGCCTCAGGCGAATGACTGTGTGGTGTTTGCACATTTTCCCTGTGTCTGCGTGGTTTTTCACTGGGTGCTCCGGTTTCCCTCCCACAGTCCAAAAATGTGCGGGTTAGGTGAATTGGCCATGCTAAATTGCCTGTAGTGTTAGGTGAAGGGGTAAATGTAGGGGAATGGGTCTGGGTGGGTTGCGCTTCGGCAGGTTGGTGTGGACTTGTTGGGCCGAAGGGCCTGTTTCCACACTGTTAGTAATCTAATTGCCTTTTCCCCAGCAGTAACTCTTGCCCAGTGGTATACACCAATCCCTTTCTATCACTAAAGTAAACATAACAGAATTGTGATCGCTATCAAAGTGCTCACCTACTTCCAAGGTTCCAACTAGGTTGTAGGAGAGGCAGGTGAACCTCTGCCTCACCTGGAAGGACTGTTTGGGGCCCTAGATGGAGGTGAGGCAGATGGTATGCCAGCAGGTGTTGCATCTTTTACAGTTGCACGAGAAGATAGGGGAGTGTCTGGCATGAACCAAGGAATGACGAAGTGAGCGGTCTTTGTGGAAGGCAGAGAGGGATGGGATGGGGAAGATATTCTTCGTGATGGGGTCTAGTTGAAGATGGCAGAAGTGCTTAAGGATGATAGATTGGATGTGGAGACTGATGGGGTGGTAGGTGAGGACAAGTGGTCCCTGTCTTTTTTACGTTTAGAGTGGGGGGGCATTTAGAGCAGTGGAACAGGAAATGGAGGAGGTGCAGGTGGATGGCTGTCAGGATAACAGAGGGGGGAAAGCACATTGTTCAAAATAGGTGGGCACCTGAGATGCCAGACAGCTCCTCATCCAAGCAGATGCAACGGAGATGAAGGAATTGGGAAAACGGGATAGAGTTCTCACAGGATATGAGTAGGAGGAAGCTAAGTCCACCTAGTTATGGGAGTCTATAGGTTTACAGTACATGTCCATCAGTAGTCTATTGCTGGAGATGGAAACAAAGAGGTCAAGAAACAGGAGGGAGGTGTCCAAGATAGAGCATGTGAATATAAGGGCAGGTTGGAATTTATTGGCGAAGGCAGTTTACTGCTCCTAGTTCAGCCTGGGTGCAGGATGTACTGACGCAGTCATCGATGTAATGGCAGAAGAGCTGGGGAATTGTGCTCGTGTAGGTACTGAAGAGGGACTGTTTGACGTAGCTGACGAACAGGCAGGCATAGCTGGGACCCATGCAGGTGCCCATGGCCACCCCTGGGTTTGAAGGAAATGGAAAGAGTTGAAGGAAAAGTTATTGAGGGTGAGGATTAATTCGGTGAGGCGGAGCAGGGTATTGGTGGAAGGGGACTGGATGTGAACAGGCCATACTGTCTACCTGTGTTCACCTATCACTACCTCAACACTCCACACCCAAAACCCTCCCCCAGCCCTCCTTTATCTGCAGCTCCCCTCACCCCCCAGTTCTGAAGAAGGGTTTTAACTGAAACGTTGACTTCTCTACCTCCTGATATTGCCTGGATTGATGTGTTCTTCCAGCCTGAAACACAGAGTGTGATCAGGCTTCAAGAGTCACTGAATGTACACTCAAATCAACAGAATGGTTTTCTTTTCTCATACATTTTAGTATATTAAAGAAATCTCCTCACACCTATGACTCCAGCAGCTCAGTTTCTAATGTTTTTTGACTAGCACCCAAAGCTAGCTCTCAGTTAATGTTTTTTAATTCATTCACAGGATGAGGACATCGCTGGCTGGACTCATCCCTAATTGCCCAGATGACAGTTAAAAGTCAACCACATTGCTGTGGGTCTGGAGTCACATGTCAACCAGATCAGGTTAAGGATGGCAGATTTCCTTCCCAGGTGAACCTGATGGGGTTTTCTTGCCCTCGTGATAATTGACAATGGTTTCATGGCCAGCATTGCGCTCTTAATTCCAGGATTTTTTTAATTGAACCCAGATCCCCAGAACATTACTTTTGTTTCTGGATGAACAATCCAATGACAATACCATCATCTCCCCAGTTAAATCTTAAAAATTGTTTGCACTTTCTGCCATACTGCAAATTAGGAAGAACTACAAGAGAGAAAATAAATAAGTTAAAGATTTAAAATTTACTTTGGAAAGCAAAATGGCTAACAAACATAGCAGCTTTTACTTGTTAAAACATGCCAAGCCACCTTCAAAAGCACTATTCAAAAACCACACAGAAGGAGCAAATACCTGAGAACTTGCTGCCTACCTATTCTACTCTTAAGCCACACATCACATTGACCTGGAATTATATTGTCATTTCATCAGTATCACTGGTCACAAACTTGGAACTCCTTTTCTAAGAGCACTGACAGTCCCTATACTGCTTGGACGAAACAATTCGCCAACATGTTCTCAAGAGCAATAAATTCTAGTCTTGCCAACAATACTCACAGTCCATGAGAATAATTAGCATAATAAAACAAATATTGATTACTTATGACAAATCTTTACTCAAAATAATGTTCAATTGTCTATATACACAAGCTAAAGTTTATTGCCGCTCTAGCATAAATTGCAGTGTGTGGGTGCATCATTACAACAGTATCCAGTGCAACAGGTCCGAAGAAACCAGAAAATCCCGGGAAACTGGACATTTTAGTCAGCATTATAGACTGTGTCAAGGAAAATGACCAAAAAGGAATTTTAAGAATAATTTTCTTTATCAATATGATTTAACTCTGTTTCTCCCACCTCATTAAGATTGAAAGATTTTCAAACCAACATTGAAAACTTTTGCAATATTCCAGCAATACAGGATGCAAACAAAAACTCAGGTTTACAACAGACATACATTTCAGCAGACAATACTTTTAGAATCTTACCGAACACAAGAATTAGGGAATGGCTTGGGCTGCCCTGATGTTTCAGGCCTCCCAAGCAAAATAGAACAGGAAAACAGTTTTAGATTAGCAGCTTGAAGGTAATAACATTTTGGTCTGTCTCCATCCACTGACCCAAAAGTGACTGCTCAGTAATCCTTGAATACCTCTGAATGACCTATTGAAAACCTCAAGCATTTCCTCTATCACTTGGCAGGATTGAATTTGGCAACTATTTGGAAATATGTCATCTAATTGTCATAATTCACATGGCACTTAGAGTCAATAGAGATGTGCAGCTCGGAAACAGGCCCTTCGGTCCAACTCATCCATGCCAACAAGATATCCTCAGATTAATCTAATCACATTTGCCAGCACTTGGCCCATATCACTCTAAACTCTTACTATTCATGTACTCTATAAAGGTTACCCCTCAGCCTCTGACACTCCAGAAAAAAAAACAGTCCTAGTCTATTCAGCCTCTCCCTATAGCTCAAATTCTCTGACCCTGGCAACGTCCTTGTAAATCTTTTCTGAACACATTCAAGTTTCACAACATCCTTCCTATGGAAAGGAGACCAGAATTGCACACAATATTCCAAAAGCGGCTAACCAGTGTCTTGTACAAGCACAACATGACCTCCCAAGTCCTGTACTCAATGTTTTAACCATTAAAGGAAAATATACTAAGAGTCTTCCTCACTATTCTATCTGAGACTCCACTTTCAAGGAACTATGAGCCTGCACTCCAAGGTCTCTCTGTTCAGCAACACTCTCCAGAAGCTTACAATTAAGTGTATAAGTCGTGCCCTCATTTGTCTTTCCAAGGTGCATCTAAATGCACTTATCTAAATTAATCTAAATTTATCTAAATTAAACTCCACCTGCCACTCCTCAAGCCCATTGGCCCATCTGATCAAGATGCCATTGTAATCGGAGGTAACCTTCTTCGTTGTTCACTACACCTCCAATTTTGGTGTCATCTGCAAACTTACCAACTGTATCTCCTATGTTCACATCCAAATCATTTGTATAAGTGACAAAACTCAATAGGCCTAGCACCGATCCTTGTGGCACACCGCTGGTAACAGGCCTCCATTTTGAAAAGCAACCCTTCACCACCACCTATCTTTTACCTTCCAGACAGCTCTGTATCCAAGTAGCTAGTTCTCCCTGTATTCCACGTGATCTAACCTTGCTAACCACTCTACCATCAGAAACCTCGCTGAAAGCCTTACTGAAGTCCATACAGATCACATCCACCGCTCTGCCCTCAGCAATCCTCTTTGTTACTTCTTCAAAAAACTCAATCAAGTTCATGAGACATGATTTCCCACACACGAAGCTATGTTGACCATCCCTAATCAGTCCTTGCCTTTCTAAATGCACGTAAATACTGTCAGATTCACTGGTTCCTGGCTTTTCCTTACCCCTTTCTTAAATAGTGGCACCATATTGGCCACCTCCAGCCTTCTGGCACTTCAAATATCTCGCCAAGGGCCCAGCAATCACTTCCCTAGCTTCCCACAGAGTCCTAGAGTACACCTGATCAGGTCCTGGGGATTTATCCACTTCTATGTACTTTAAGGCATCCAGCATCTCCTCCTCTGTAATATGGATGTCACCATCTATTTCCCCACATTCTGTCTGTCCCATGTCCTTCTCCACAGTAAACACTGATGCAAAATACTTGCTTAGTATCCCCTCCATCTCCTGTGGTTCTTCGCTGATCTTTAAGGGGCCTATTCTCTCCCTAGTTACCCTTTTGTCCTGAATGTTTGATTCTCCTTAACTCTATCTACCGAAGCTACCTCATGTCGCCTTTTTACCGTCCTGATTTCCCTCTTAATTCCTGCTGCGTTTATACTCCAAGGATCTGGATGTAGGTTTGCTCTCTGAGCTGGAAGGTTCATTTCCAGACATTTCATCACCCTACTAGAGAACGTCTTCAGTGGGCTTCAGGCGAAACACTGCTGATAATTCCTGCTGTCTATTTATATTTTTGGGTTTCTTTGGATTGGTGATGTCATTTCCTGTGGTGAAGTCACTTCCTGTTCTTTTTCTCAGGGGTGGTAGATGGGGCCTACCTCAATGTGTTTGTTGATGGCATTCCAACCGGAACTCTGTGCTTCTAGGACTTCTTGTGCGTGTCTTTGTTCGGCTTGTCCGAGGGTGGATGCGTTGGCCCAGTCAAAGTGGTATCCTTTCTTATCTGTATGTAAGGGTACTAGTGAGAGAGGGTCATGTCGTTTTGTAGCTAGTTGGTGTTCATGTATCCTGGCGGCTAGTTTTCTGCCTGTTTGTCCAATGTAGTGTTTGTTGCTGCCCTACTACGATATAGTTGAGGCTAGTAGAGTGACAAAACATCTAGAAATGAACCTTCCAGCTCAGTGAGCAAACCTACATCCAGAACCTCAATCGGAGCTACAAATCTTCCAAAAACCCACTAAGACTCTAAGAATTCACTCAATTTCTGCTGTCTATACCTGACATATGCTTCCTTCTTTTTCTGAACCAAATAGAGTCCTAGAGATGTACAGAATAGAAACAGACGCTTCAGTCCAACCCATCCATGCCGACCAGATATCCCAACCCAATCTAGTCCCACCTGCCAGCACCCTGCCCATATCCCTCCAAACCCTTCCTATTCATATATCCATTCAAATGCCTCTTAAATGTTGCAATTGTTCCAGCCTCCACCACTTCCTCTGGCAGCTCATTCCATACACGTACCACCTTGTGTGTGAAAACGTTGCCCGTTGGATCTCTTTTATATCTTTCCCCTCTCACCCTAAACCTACACCCTCTAGTTCTGGACTCCCCGACCCCAGGGAAAAGACTTTGCATATTTACCCTATCCATGCCCCTCATAATTTTGTAAACCTCTTCAGCCTGTTCAGCCTCTCCCTATAGCTCAAATCCTCCAACCCTGGCAACATCCTTGTAAATCTTTTCTGAACCCTTTTAAGTTTCCCAACATCTTTCCAATAGGAAGGAGACCAGAATTGCACGCAATATTCCAACAGTGGCCTAACCAATGTCCTGTACAGCCACAAAATGATCTCCCTCTGACCAATAAAAGAAAGCATACCAAACGCCTTCTTCACCATCCTATCTACCTGCGACTCCACTTTTAAGGTGCTGTGAACCTGCACTCCAAGGTCGCTTTGTTCAGCAACACTCCCTAGGACCTTTCCATGAAGTGGATAAGTCCTGCTAAGATTTGCCTTCCCAAAATGCAACACCTTGCATTTATCTGAATTAAACTCCATCTGCCACCTCTCTGCCCATTGGCCCATCTGGTACAGATCCTGTTGTAATCTGCGGTAACCCTCTTCACTGTCCACTACACCTTCAATTTTGGTGTCATCTACAAATTTACTAACTATACCTCTTGTGCTCGCATCCAAATCATTTATGAAAATGACTAAAAGTAGAGGACCCAGCATCGATCCTTGTGGCACTCCACTGGGTCACAGGCCTCCAGTCTGAAAAAGAACCCTCCACCACCACCCTCTGTCTTCTATCTTTGAGCCAGAGCAATTCCTACACCTACCAGCCTTGCCTTTCACCCGAACAGGGAATATATTGTCTCTGGACTCTCGTTATCTCATTTTTGAAGGCTTCCCATTTTCCAGCTGTCCTTTCACTTGCGAACATCCACACCCAATCAGCTTTTGAAAGTTCTTGCCTAATACCATTAAAATCAATCTTCTTCCAATTTAGAATTTAAACTTTTAGATCATGTCTAACCTTTCCCATCACTATTTTAAAACTAATAGAATTATGGTCGCTGGCCCCAAAGTGCTCCCCCGCTGACACCTCAGTCACTTGCCCTGCCTTACTTCCTAAGAGTAGGTGAAGTTTTCCATCTTCTCTAGTAAGGTACATCCACATACTGAATCTGAAAATTTTCTTGTACACACTGAACAAATTCCTTTCATCCATACCCTTAACACTATGACAGTCCCAGTCAACGTTTCGAAAGTTAAAATCTCCTATCATTACCACCCTATTATTCTCACAGGTAACAGATCTCCCACAAATCTGTTTCTCAATTTCCCGCTGACTATTGTGTTTGGTGGGGGGGGGTCCACAGTACAATCCAAATAAGCTGACCTGCATTTTCTTATTTCTCAGTCCCACCCAAGTGACTTTCCTGGACGTATTCCATGCAACATCCTCCTTAATTACAGCCGTAACGTTATCCCTTATTAAAAACGCCACTCTCCTCCTCCCTTGCCCCCCTTTTCTATCATTCCATTGCATTAGTATCCTGGAACATTAAGCTGTCAGTCCAGCCCATCCCTGAGCCACATCTTTGTAATTGCTATGATATTCCAGTAGAGAAAGTGAGGACTGCAGATGCTGGAGATCAGAGCTGAAAATGTGTTGCTGGAAAAGCGCAACAGGTCAGGTAGCATCCAAGGAGCAGGAGAATCGACGTTTATATTCCAGTATCTAACCATGCCTGGAGTTCATCTGCCTTCCCTATTAGGCCTCTTGGATTGAAATAAATGCAGTTTAATTTACCTTGCTCTCTGCTTTGTTCCTGCCCACCCTGACTGTTTGACTTGCTCCTTTCCCGAACTGTACCAGTCTCAGACTGATCTCTTTCCTTACTGATTTCCGCCCCCCCTACAACTTACTGGTTTAAATTCCCCCCAAGCAGCTCTAGCAAATCTGCCATGCCACAGGTGACTTTTGCACTACCTACCTGTCTAAATGCCAGACTACTCAGACCTCTTGGCATCATAGTAGCCCACAAACCCACCAAAACACTAAAACAGCAGCTAATGAACTTGAAGGACCCTGCACAGACAAGCAAAACTAATGTCATTTACAAAATACCTTGCAAGAACTGTAACAAACATTACATTGGACAGGCAGAAAACTTGCCACCAGGATACATGAACATCAACTAATCACAAAAAGGCATGACCCTCTCTCACTAGTATCCTTACATACAGATGAGGAAGGACACCACTTCCGACTGGGACAGCACATCCATCCTAGGAAAAGCCAAACAGAGACACATGCGAGAATTCATAGATACATGGCCTTCCAACCAGAACTCTATCAACAAACACATTGACTTGGATCCTATTTATCACCCCTTGAGAAAAAGAACAGGAAATGACATCACCAACCCAAGGAAACTTCAACACATAAATAATAAGCAGGCCATACCACCAGCGCTTCATCCAGAGGTTCACTGATGATGTTACCTAGTGCGGTGATGCAATGTCTGAAACCGAACCTTCCAATTCAGTGAGCAAACCTACTTCCAGACACAGAATTTATACCAAAAAACCTGTTTTGCTATAAATTCTGCGTCTTATGGTCCTGCTCCTCAACCACCTGATAAAGAAGCAGCGCATCAAAAGCTAGTGTCTCCAAATAAACCTGTTGGACTATAACCTAGTGTTGTGTAACTTTAAACTTTATCCACTCTAGTCCAACACTGGCTCCTCCAAATCATGCTCTAAAAACACTGCTTCAGGATCAATTATAAACTATGTTTTATATTTTTAAATTTTAATCAAGATACAGATCCCAATAAAACATAAAACCAAAAAAATCCACTTTACACACTATTCAAAAAGACAGCTAGGTTACATTTAAAAACCGTGGACTTATTTGTTCTCGCGCAGTGAGCCCTCCCACACACGCTCCGCCAAAGTCAGCTGTGAATTTCGACATTTGTTAATTTTTCTTAGGTGCACTCTGATGTCCAGAAACACAAACAGCAAAGGCAGTAGCTGTGCAGATTCACTGCTGTGTGTCAGACAGCAGTGTAGGTTTCTTTCTCTGTCTCACTTAACAGGTGGTCCCTGCCTTTGTTCTCTTCCTCCTTTTCAAAGTGCCGATGTTTTGATCATTTTTTTTCCCCAAAGTTCCAAAACAATGCTTATAAAACAGTAATTACTGCTCCTAGAATTCAAGGAAATCACCTCTAACACCTAAAGTACCTCAAAAAAAAAAGGAGCAGCTTACAGCCACAGTTTTTTCCCATCCTCCATCTTACCTAGATCAAATGGATATGGAGGGCTGTAGTGGCTGGGTCGTGAAGGATGGCCAAGGCAAGGATAAACAGTTCTCTAATCAAGAAGAGAATCAAGGGTTATGGGGAAATCGGCAAGAAAGGGGAGTAGAGTATTATCAGATCAGTTATGTTCTCTGTAAATGGTGGAGCAGATGTGTTGAACCGAATGGTCTGCTTCTGCTCCTACATCTTATGTTCTTAAAAACACGCAATTGATCAAACTGTTACATATTGAAACAAACACACACATTCCTACTAAAAACTAAAGTTAAAATTCCAGAGGAAATTTGCAAATCAATGTATATTAATAGAACCATGTAAAAACTTGAATGGAGTTTTTTAAACAATGGGACAAATGCCAAGGAGAGTGATAATGTGACATATTACTAATACAGATTTATATTTTTTAGAATATTAGCAATGTAGAAGTCAGCAATATTTTTCACTAAAACTCTTCCACATCCACATCAACTTACCAGTTGTTTCTCAAAGTATATCGACCAAACCACAGCATAATGGCCCACAGTCAGAATAATGAAGAGGAGCAGAGAAAGCTCCACATTACTCATCTTCCTCACTCTCCGGTAGTAGAAAACAGGCTGTCTCCAATCCGGCAGGCCATTTTTCAAAACTTCATCATATCTGAAAACAGAAATTTGTTTTTCTTAAAAAGGGAATTGTGGATTAAAAATATTATCCCTTCAATTATTTTGGAAATTATGTCAATTGCTTAATATTCAAGTTTCTTTTGCAAACTGAAAAGTTATAGTCCATTCACCTTCGTAAGAATTTCATCCAAGAATTAAAGTGCATTTAAGAAACTGTGCTGAAGATTGCCTTTTATTCAACAATTTATTACCAAAACAATAATTATTAGTTCCACTAATATATTATTGTTATGGATGTTAAGTGCTACATTTAATGCAAATTTTACCAACTTCTATTTACAAAAGGAAAATCATGTCAATTTCATTAAAAATGAAATCAGTGTGGAATACAAGAATGCTCATTTATTCCACTAGTGAGGAAAGCTCCATTAACTCTCATGAGACATTACGTTGACAGGAGAAATAAAATGGAGAAGCTGTAGTTTCTGGGTATATTGTCGCACAAGGAAAATACAGATGGTTTAAATCTAAGTTCTAACAAGATGGTGAATGTGTTACTCCACGGGTACAGGTTCTTGAGAATGACTAATGTTAAATGTGTTTGCAACTCCTGGCCATGCATGTGCACCTCCTAGTGGCTGGATGAAGAACAGTATGATCTACTATTTTGAAGCAAGTTACGTACACAACAAATTTTGGTTCAGGATGATAAATGTCCTGAAATGTATTCTTTTTAAACTGGATCCTGAGATATTCAAAGATAGATATTATTACCAGCAGTTCTTCCATGACATTGCTCAAGGTAAGTCTGTGTATCAGGTATTTCATTATGGGCAAGATGCAACATTACCTTGCAATATTGTTCATCACCCACAGCTTTGTATATTTATTAATGCAAACACAATTTGCCTGACAGATAGCACAAAGATAGGTGGTAGTGTTGAAAAAGCAGGAAGACTGTAGAAGGGCTTGGTCAGGATAGGAGAGTGGACAAAGAAGTGACAGAAGAAATAAAATGTTGGAAAGTGTGAAGTTATGCATTTAGGTACAAAGAATCAAGAGTAGATTATTTTCTAAATAGGTAAAGGGTGAAGCACAAATGGTCTTGGAATTCCTAGCTAAGAATTCTCTTAAGGTTTTCTTCATGAAGAATACCACCTCATTTTCCGCTTAGAGACCCTACAGCCGTCCGGACGCAATGTCAATATCAGTACTTTTATGGCCTGAATTCACTCATGCCCATAAGACCATGAGGCAAAGGAGCAAAAATTAGGCCAATCAGCCTATCAAGTCTGCTCTGTCATTCACTCAAGGCTGATAAGTTTCTCAACCCCATTCTCCCACTTTCTCCCCATAGGTTCTTGATTGTCAAGGGGGATCAAGAGTTATCTATCTCAGTCTTAAATATACTCAATGATCTGGTCTCCACAGCCTTCTGTGGCAATGATTTCCATACATTCACCACTCTCTGCCTAAAGAAGTTTCCCTTTATCAAAGGCTATGCCCTCAGGTCCTAGTCTCTCCTACCAATAGGAACATCTTCCCTACATCTACTCTGAAACATACAGAATACTGAATGGCCTGGACAACTGGATCCCCCTCGTCCTTCTAAACTCCATCGAATATAAATCCAGAGTCCTCAAATGTTCCTCATATGTTCAACTTTTCATTCCTGGGACCATTCTCGTGAACCTCCTCTGAGCACACTCCAGGACCAGTGCATTCTTCCTGAGATATGGGGCCCAAAACTGAGCAAAACACTCCAAATTTGGTCTGACATGAGCCTTCTGGAACATCAGAAGTACATCCCTCCTTTTATATTCCTATGTCCTAGCCCCCCTTACCACACACATCAGGCCTTGTTATCACGTAGTCTGCCATTACACACTATTATGGGAGAAGCCAGTTCTGGACTGGGGTGGACAAAGTTAGAAATCACACAACACCAGGTTATAGTCCAACTGGTTTATTTGGAAGCACTAGCTTTTGGAGCACTGCTCCTTCATCAGGTGATTGTGGAGTATAAGATCATGAGACACAGAATTTACAGCAAAAGATTACAGTGTTATGCACTGATATATTGAACAAACCTGGATTGTTAAGTATTTCATCTTATAGAATGCAGGTTTCGCTTCATTAATGTGCAAATCCCAGCACTTCTTTTAAGTCTCGAGATAACTTAAGGTTTTATAACAAAAGGTGATAGCTCAGCTCAGACAATGCATTAATGATGCAAGGTCAAAGTCTGTCTATATACCAATCTTGACTCAAGATGGATTGAGATGGATCAAGTACTAGTAGAGTAATATTTGCAATACTAGCCATGATTGCACAATAAGGATTAGATTAGCTACAGAAACAGATATGGAGAAATCTAGATAAAGCAGAGGTTGACCACCAACACTCCCCCACGCCCGCTCTGAGAACTAAAACCAAGACACCCAAACAGGAACACCTTGTCCCATAATCTGGGAAAGGAGTGTGAAAAACAGTATAACCTGCTTTTCAGCAACTTCTAGTGATTAAACTAGTGTCAGAGATTTATTTTAAGTCAACAAACAACAATTTATTTATCTAACTCTTAACAGTGAAGAAGTTAATTAAACTATTAACAAACCAAATAAATCCCTTCTAACTACTAACTGTTCACGAGTAAAGCTAGATACTAATGGTATGCTATTCCAATAAACAGGAGTCCCATTCAACTATAAAAAATAGATTTTAGTCTCTCAAAATTACAGCCAGATTGTGTCTTTTGGAATGTTGTGTGCCTTCGCCGTTGATTCTTCTGCCAGGAATATTAACTAGTTGTGTCGTTGGTACCATTGTTATTTAATGGTGCTTTGTCTAAAACAGAGACGTCTGCAAGAGCCAGTGATTCTCCCTTGAGAGCTGAGGGCCATTAGCTCTGGGTCTTTGTCCAAGTGCCCCCTTCTTTTATACCCTTGATGACGTATCAATATTTCTTACAATAGGATTGGTCCTATGTTGTCAAAACCATCAGTCTTAAATGTAATAGGTTTTTGGTATCCAAGTACCTGGTTCAAACTGATTGGCTAAAGTGAAAAGCCTGTTTTCTTGGTAAAAAGTAAAGCGTGGCCTGCTAACTGCACGACCTTTCAATACACATGTTTCAATTCTGGTGCTCTCTGTGTACTTGCAACCTTTCAAGCTGCTGCTCACAGATATCCATTTTAATCTCTAAGCACAGAAAAAGCACGATACTTTAAAGGGACTGTGCAATGCTTTTCCCCTCCCACCACTTTACAAACATTGAATTCTAACTTCTTGCCCCTCAATCTCCAAGTATTCTACCTAACGTCACAACAAAAAGAGTAATTTTATTTTGTCTTGGCATCATTGACTTGGCCAACATTTACTGCCATCCCTAATTTGCCCAGAGAGCAGTTAAGAGTATTGCTGAGAGTCTGGAATTACATGCAGGCCAGACCAGTTAAGTATGACTGTTTCCTTCCCTAAAGAACATCAGTGAACCAGATTTTTTTTTCCCTGGGGGCGACACGGTAGCACAGTGGTTAGCACTGCTGCCTCACAGCGCCAGAGACCCGGGTTCAATTCCCCGCCTCAGGCAACTCTGTGTGGAGTTTGCACATTCTCCGTGTCTGCGTGGGTTTCCTCCGGGTGCTCCGGTTTCCTCCCACAATCCAAAAAAGTGTGCAGGTTAGGTGAATTGGCCATGCTAAAATTGCTGGTAGTGTTAGGTGAAGGGATAAATGTAGGAGAATGTGTCTGGGTGGGTTGCGCTTCGGTGGGTCGGTGTGGACTTGTTGGGCTGAAGGGCCTGTTTCCACACTATAAGCAATCTAAAAACAAAAAAAGAAATCAAATCTGTTTCATGGTCATTATTAGACTCTTAAATCCAGATTTTTAATTGAATACAAACTCCATGATCTGCCATGGTTGGATTTGAACCCAGGTTTTCAGATCATTGTCGGGCCTCTGGGTTAACAGTCTAGCAAAATTACCATTCTATCCCATCCTTCTTGATTGGTGGTGAACCATCTTCAAACTTTGACCAATTTCCATGTTAAGATAGTGCATTACTTTGAGATAATGACGTTCCCAAAATCCTCCTGCCTTGGTTCATCTACACATTAAAATTCAACAGTTGTTGGTGCTTGAATCATCTGTGTGAGCAGTATCTATCACATTCTTGTCTGTGCCTTCTACGTGGTTGAAAAGGTATGGGGAGTCAGGAGAAGAGTCATTTGCTTGAGAATATTCTCTGACTTGGTCTTGTAGCAACAATATGCAGCTGATGCTGTTCATTTTCTGAACAATGATGGCTCACACCCAAAGATGATGAAAAGCCAACACACCAAAACTTTGAGAGGCTACCCTGCCTCTCAAAAAAAAAGGAGGGGGGGGTGGCGTTGCTAATTAGAAATGGTATAATGGCTGCAGAAAAGCAGTTCGAGGGGGATCTGCCTTTGGAGGTAGTATGGGCTGAAGTCAGAAATAGGAAAGCAGTCACCTTGTAGGGTGTTTACTATAGGCCCCCCAATAGCAGCAGAGATGTGGAGAAACAGATTGGGAAACAGATTTTGGAAAGGTGCAGAAGCCACAGGGTAGTAGTCATGGGCAATTTCAACTTCCCAAATATTGATTGGAAGCTCTTTAGATCAAGTAGATTGGACGGAGTGGTGTTTGTGCGATGTGTCCAAGAAGCTTTTCTAACTCAGTACGTAGATTGCCCGACCAGAGGGGAGGCCATATTGGATTTGGTACTTGGTAAAGAACCGGGACAAGTGATGGGCTTGTTAGCGGGTGAGCATTTTGGTGATGGTGACCACAATTCTGTGACTTTCACCTTGGTTATGGAGAGAGATAGATGCGTGCAACAGGGCAGGTTTTACAATTGGGAGAAGGGTAAATACGATGCTGCAAGACAGGATCTGAGGAGCATAAATTGGGAGCACAGGCTGTCAGAGAAGGATGTCGTTCAAATGTGGAACTTTTTCAAGGAACAGATACGACGTGTCCTTGATATGTATGTACCTGTCAGGCAGGAAAGAGATGGTCGTGTGAGGGAACCTTGGTTGACGAGGGAGGTTGAATGTTTTGTAAGGACGAAGAAGGAGGCTTTCATAAGGTTGAGGAAACAAGGTTCAGACAGATCGTTGGAGGGATACAGGATAGCCAGGAGGGAGCTGAAGAAAGGGATTAGGAGAGCTAAGAGAGGGCATGAAAAATCTTTGGTGGGTAGGATCAAGGATAACCCCAAGGCCTTTTATGCGTATGTGAGAAACATGAGAATGACGAGAACGAGAGTAGGTCCGATCAAGAACAGTAGTGGGAGACTGTGTATTGAGTCGGAAGAGATAGGAGAGGTCTTGAATGAGTACTTTTCTTCAGCATTTACAAATGAGAGGGACTGTATTGTTGAAGAGGAGAGTATGAAATGAACTGGTAAGCTAGAGGAGATACTTGTTAGGAAGGAAGATGTGTTGGGCATTTTGAAACACTTGAGGATAGATAAGTCCCCTGGGCCTGACGGGACATATCCTAGGATTATGTGGGAAGCAAGAGAGGAAATTGCAGAACCGTTGGCAATGATCTTTTCGGCTTCACTGTCAATGGGGATGGTGCCAGGGGACTGGAGAGTGGCGAATGTTGTGCCCCTGTTCAAAAAAAAAAGGCAATAGGGATAACCCCAGGAATTACAGGCCAGTTAGTCTTACTTCGGTGGTAGGCAAAGTAATGGAAAGGATACTGAGGGATAGGATTTATGAGGGGTAGAGCAGTGGATGTAGTGTACATGCATTTTAGTAAGGCATTTGATAAGGTTCCCCATGGTAGGCTTATGCGGAAAGTCAGGAGGCATGGGATAGTGGGAATTTGGCCAATTGGATAGAGAACTGGCTAACCGGTCGAAGTCAGAGAGTGGTGGTAGATGGTAAATATTCAGCCTGGAGCCCAGTTACAAGTGGAGTTCCGCAGGGATCAGTTCTGGGTCCTCTGCTGTTTGTAATTTTTATTAATGACTTGGAAGAGGGAGTCGAAGGGTGGGTCAGTAAATTTGCAGACAATACAAAGTTCGATGGAGTTGTGGATAGCGAGGAGGGCTGTTGTCGGCTGCAAAGGGACTTAGATATGATGCAGAGCTGGGCTGAGGAGTGGCAGATGGAGTTCAACCCTGCCAAGTGTGAGGTTGTCCATTTTGGAAGGACAAATAAGAATACGGAATACAGGGTTAACGGTAGGATTCTTAGTAAGGTGGAGGAGCAGAGGGATCTTGGGGTCTATGTTCATAGATCTTTGAAAGTTGCCACTCAGGTGGATAGAGCTTGTAAGAAGGCCTATGGTGTATTAGTGTTCATTAGCAGAGGGATTGAATTCAAGAGTCATGAGGTGATGTTGCAGCTGTATAGAACCTTGGTAAGGCCACATTTGGAGTACTGTGTGCAGTTCTGGTCACTTCATTTTAGGAAAAATGTGGAAGCTTTGGAGAGGGTGCAGAGGAGATTTACCAGGATGTTGCCTGGAATGGAGAGTAGGTCGAAAGTGCTAGGCCTTTTCTCATTGGAACGGCAAAGGATGGGGGGTGACTTGATAGAGGTTTATAAGATGATCAGGGGAATAGATAGGGTAGACAGTCAGAGACGTTTTCCCCGGGTACAACAGAATATTACAAGGGGACATAAATTTAAGGTGAAGGGTGGAAAGTATGGGGGGGGGATGTCAGGGGTAGGTCCTTTACCCAGAGAGTGATGGGGGCATGGAATGCGCTGCCTATGGGAGTGGCAGAGTCAAAATCATTGGTGACCTTTAAGTGGCAATTGGATAGATACGTAGATAGGTGCTTAAGCTAGGACAAATGTTCGGCACAACATCGTGGGCCAAAGGGCCTGTTCTGTGCTGTACTGTTCTATGTTCTATGTTCTATATCAGCAGGCAGCAGGGCCAGGACTTGGGACTTTTTACACGACCTTGGTCTCAATATCAAATCTCCACAACACATCCAAACCACACAAACATCTCTGCATCTTCCTCACAGTTCACCCTTCCATCCAGCTTTGTGTTGCCTAAAAGCTTAGAGATCTCACGTTTAGTACGCCCATCTAAATAATGAATACAAATGTGAATAGCTGGGGTCCAAGCACTGATCCCAGCTGTACCCTACTACCTGTCAGAAAAAAAGACTAATTCCTACTCTGTTTCCAGTCTGCCAGAAGGGAGTTCACCTTGCCTTCTAACACAGGAAATTACAGCATATTTTGTAAATATTTTAAAAATTGAGGGCAAAAAAAAAGTCCTGTTTAAAACAGGTGACAAAATCTGTACTTGAAATGGACCAGTGCAACTATGTTGGATCAGTGAGTATAGAAAATGTCCCAAGCTCTTGCCGAAGTCATCTTCAAAGATATAACAGCAAGTCAACAAATACCACATACACACCAACATTTAATTTCCTCCTCCTCCATCCAGCAACACGTAAACAACTTCTGCAGTCCTAGCCCCTCCAATGTGCAAAACTGCTCAGCCCCTAGCAAAATTAATGCACCAAAATTCAAAATATACATTAAGACAGTCTTTTCACTCACTACATATCCAGCAGTTTCCCATTAGCCTTTATTTTGTGCTAGGCCTATTATTTTGTGAGATGTGTAGAATTAGTATAAAATTAGCTATGCTGCACACCACAGCAAAACATCCAAGTATAATTACTGTAAAATTTGCTATTAAACTAGAGTCTGGGAGGTGATTCCAGCCAGGCACACAGTTCAGGAACAATTGACAGCAATCAACATTTTCATTATTGCTAAGAAAACAAACTCACCAGAAATCAATTACATATTCGAAAAGTAGTTAAAAAGCTATTGATAACATTTTGAGTCACAAAGATTTTATTCATACTGAAGTGTGCCCAAAATGCAGTAAAATTGAGAGACATGCAGTCCATATTTAAAATGAACCTTTGGCTTTGAATCATGACATACTGTAAAGGTTTCCCAAAATATTTCTTTTTATGAGCATTGCCATCTGTGTTCACTTAACACATTCAATTCTTTTTTAATTGAGCTTTTACTACTACTTTATAATAATAAGGTTCCCAAATGGCTCAGCAATATTATTCAGGAGGTATTTGAGCCAATGACTGAAGAAGCATTTTGAATTAGATGCTAAAAAGAGGCCCAGTCTGTCCTCTTAGCAGTACATTAAAAAAATGCAATGATACTATTCAAATAAAAAATTAGAAAGCATTGTACAGGTCAATATTTATTTTTTTCACCAACATCATTTTTTTTAAAAATCTAATTATTACCTCTTTGATGTTTTTAGAATTTGGTTGTGTTCAAACTGGCTGTCACTTCTCACATAGCAGTAGTGACACTCCACTTCAAAAGTAGTTCTTTGGCTGTGAAACACTTTAGGACATCCAGGTTGTGTAAAAGAAAAGGCTTGTTTCTCCCTTCGGAAAGCATCAGGCTCAATCATTATTCATATAGAGTTAAATGATCTGGCTAAATATTTTGCTTCATTCTTTCAAGAGATGTGGACATTGCTGGCAAGGCCAGAATTTGTTGCAATTCTGAGTTGCCCTTTAACTGAGTGATTTGCTGGGGTTATTTCAGAGGGTTGTTAAGAATCAATCACAATGCTATGGGTCTGGAAGCACATAGTCCATTTGATTAAGAATGGTAGATTTTCTGCTGTAAAGGATATTACATGTGTTAAGGTTGACTGTAGTACCCCAAAGTGTGATAGGAACTGGAACAGATTAACAAGGAAAGTTATCCAGAGTTTCTACTGGTAACCAACATCAAACAACCCATGCTAAAAGTGCATGTTGGGCACAACAAATGAAGCAGGAGCAGGATAAGCCCTTAAATCTGCCAACATTAGATTGACAAAACACACCTATATTGGAATAAAGAACAATACTGCACAGCAGAAAGACATTAGACCATCCAGTCTGCCCCAGGTCTTTCAATGTTTCAACTAATCCCACTCTCGTGCACAATCAAGTGCAATCACTTGGGCAGGGTATCAGTCATAGTCATAGAGCTATAGAGATCTACAGAACTACAAAAGACCTTCGGCCTATTGAGATTGTGCCAGTCACAAACAACTAACTATTTTAATCCCATTTTTCTGCATCTGGCCCATAGCCTTGAATGTCCTGGCATTGCAAGCGTAGTTCTAAACACTCAGTCATAAGCACGGAAAGAGAGCCTTCGGTCTAATCAGTCCATGCCTAACATAATCCCAAACTAAATTAGCACCACCTGGCTGTTCCTGGCCCATATCCCTCCAAACCTACCCAATTCATGTATCTATTCCAAATGTTTTTTAAAAAATGTTATGAGAGATTTTGCCACTACCACCTTTACAGACAATAAGTTCTAGATTCTCAATATCTCTGAGTGAAAGAATTTTTCATACCCCTTTTAAACCTCCCGTCACTTGCCTTAAATCTATGTCCCCAATTATTGATCCCTCCACCAATGGGGAAGTTTCTTCCTGTCTACCTTGTCTATGCCCCTCAAAATTTTGTGCATTTCAATTATGTCCTCCCTCAGTCTCCTCTGCTTCAAAAAAAACATGCCCAGTCTACAGAGTAGTAATGAAAGGGAGTTTCTCAAAATGGAGAACTGTGGTCAGTGGTGTTCCACAGGGATCTGTGCTGGGCCACTGTTGTTTGTGATATACATAAATCTGGAGGAGGGTGTAGGTGGTCTCATTAGCAAGTTTGTAGATGACACTAAGATTGGAGAAGTAGCAGATACTGAAGGGGGCTGTCAGTGAATACAGCAAAATATAGATAGATTGGAGAGTTGGGCAGAGAAATGACAGATGGAGTTCAATCCGGACAAATGCAAGGTGATGGACTTTGGAAGATCCAATTCAAGAGCAAACTATACAGTAAATGGAAAAGTCCTGGAGAAAATTGATGGACAGAGAGATCTGGGTGTTCAGGTTCATTGTACACTGAAGGTGGCAACGCAGGTCAATAGCGTGGTCAAGAAGGCATATGGCATGCTTTCCTTTATCGGACAAGGTATGGAGTACAAGAGTTGGCAGGTCATATTACATTTGTACAAGATTTTGGTTTAGCCACATTTGGAACACTGTGCACAGTTCTGCTTGCCACAATATCAAAAGAATGTGGATGCTTTGGAAAGGGTGCACAGGAGGATCACCAGGATGTTGCCTGGTATGGAGAGCACTAGCTATGAAGAGAGGTTGAGTTGATTAGGGTTGAAAAGACGCAAGTTGAGGGGAGACTGAATTGAAGTCTACAAAATCCTGAGAGGTATGGAATGGGTGGATAGCAAGAAGCTTTTTCCCAGTGGGTGGGGGATTCAATTACTAGGAGTCACGAGTTCAAAGTGAGATAGGAAAAGTTTAAGGGAGATATGTGTGGAATGTTCTTTACGCAGAGAATGGTAGATGCCTGGAAAGCGTTGCCAGCGGAGGTGGTAGAGGCGGGCTCAATAGCATCATTTAAGATGTATACAGATGGATACATGAATGGATAGGGAGCACAGGGATACAGGAAATAGGCAACAGGTTTAGATAGAGGATCTGGATTGGCACAGGCTTGGAGGGCCAAAGGGCCTGTTCCTGTGCTGTAAATTTTCTTTATTCTTTGCTCTTGTCTGTCTAATCTTCCTCCATAAATAAATGTCGCTAGCCCAAGCAACATCCTGGTAAAGCACCTCCGCAATCTCTCCAGGGTTAGCACATCCCTCCTACAGGACCATAAGTAGTAGGAATAGGATAAGACAATTCAGCCCCTTGAGTTTACTGCGCCATTCATGGTAGATCCAATATTCATCATACCCATCTTCCTGCATTTTCCCAATCACAGCCTTGAAAGTACAAGGACTCTATCCTTACTCTGGTGAAGAGATCCAAAGAGTTCAACCCTCAGAAGAAATTCCTCATCTCAGTCTTAAACTGGTGTCCTTTTATTCTGGTCCTAAACTCTCCCATTAGGGGAAACATCCTCTCAGCATTTATTTTCATTAAATTTATTATTATCACATGTACAGAGATACAGTGAAAAGTATATGTTTTGCATGTTAACAGACAAATCATACTTTATACAATTACATCAGGCTCTGTCAAGCACCTTAAGAATCTTATTTTGAATAGAGTTTAGAAAAACGAGGAGATATCAATGAATAGAGTCTCATCCGGTTTAGGCATTGCTCATCCCTCCATACCAGGGATCGTCCTAGTGAATCTTATTTGAACTGCCTCCAATGCAACAATCCCTTTCCATAAATAAGTAGACCTAAACTGCTCATAGTTCTCCAGATGTGGTCTTACTAGCACCTTTGAAAGTTGCAAAGTTAAAAATCACACAACACCAGGTTATAGTCCAACAGGTTTAATTGGAAGCACACTAGCTTTCGGAGCGACGCTCCTTCATCAGGTGAGGAGCGTCGCTCTGAACGCAATTGTGCTTCCAATTAAACCTGTTGGACTATAACCTGGTGTTGTGTGATTTTTAATTTTATACACCCCAGTCCAACACCAGCATCTCCGAATCTTGAAAGTTGCAGCAAGACTCTGTTATATAAACTCTTTATATATAAATGATTTGAATGCGAGCATTAGAGATATAATTAGTATGTTTGCAGATGACACCAAAAGTGGAGGTGTAATGGACAGTGAAGGAGGTTATCTCACATTACAACAGGATCTTGACCAGATGGACCAATGAGGAATACAGGTGGAATTTAATTTAGATTAATGCGAGATGCTGCATTTTGGGAAAGCAAATCTTAGCAGGACTTATACACTTAATGGCAAGATCCTAGGGAGTGTTGCTGAACAAAGACACCTTGAAGTACAGGTTCATAGCTCCTTGAAACTGGAGTCGCAGGCAGATAGGATAGTAAAGAAGGCATTTGGTATGCTTTCCTTTATTGGTAAGAGTATTGAGTCCAGGAGTTGGGAGGTCATATTGCGGCTGCACAGGACATTGGTTAGGCCACTTTTGGACTAGTGTGTGCAATTCTGATCTCCTTCCTATCAGGAAGATGTTGTGAAACTTGAAAGGGTTCAGAAAGGAATTACAAAGGTGTTGCCAGGATTTGAGCTATAGGGAGAGGTTGAATAGGCTCGGGCTGTTTTCCCTGGAGTGTCAGAGGATGAGGGGTGACCTTATACTGGTTTATAAAATTATGAGGGGTATGGATAGGATAAATAGACAAGATTTTTTTTTCCTGGGGTGGGGGAGTTCAGAACTAGAGGGCATAGGTTTAGGGTGAGGGGGGGGGGGGGGGGGGGGGGGGGGGGGAGATATAAAAGGAACCTAAGGGGCAACATTTTCACACAGAGGGTGGTACATGTATGGAATGAGCTGCCAGAAGAAGTGGTGGAGACTGGTTCAATTGCAACATTTAAAAAGGCATCCGGATGGGTATATGAAGAGGAAGGGTTTGGAAGGATATGGGCCGAGTGTTGGCAGATGGGACTAGATTGGGTTGGGATATCTGGTCGCATGGACAAGTTGGACCAAAGGGTCTGTATATCTCTAGGACTCTTATACTCCAATTCCTTCAAAATAAAAGGCCAACATTCCATTCGTCTTCTTGATTACCTGTCGCACCTGTGTGCTTCATGTACAAGTACCCCCAAAACAGTTTATGTTGCAACTTTTCTCCCTTCCAAAATGAATAACTTCACATTTTTCCACATAATACTCCATTTGCCAACTTTTTGCCCACTTACTTAAGCTATCAATATCTCACAGTAAACGGTTTGTATCCCTCTCTCAACCTATCTTTCCACTTTTTTTTAATGTCCTCTGAAAATTTGGCTGCAGTACATTCACTCCCCACCCCCGCCCCCCATGTCATTAATATATAATGTAAACTGTGGTCCCAATGCTGATCCCTGTGGAATTGCACTGGCTGCAGGTGAGAAATTGAAAAATAGCTCCTTAATCCAACTTGTTGTTTGGTGCTCACGAGCCCAATCTTCTATCCATGCCATTATACCACCAACATCATGGGCTCTTTAAGACTTAACTTTTTGAGGATCTTGTCAAAAACCTCAAAGTCCAAATACAACACATCTATTGGTTTTCTTCTATCCATTAGAGTTGAGATAATACTTTTCCAAGCTTAAATGTTAGGCTAAATCAGTCTGTAGTGACCCCTTTTGCCTTACTCTCTTTTTGAATAGGAGTGTCACATTAGCAGTTCTTCAATTCTCTGGCACTTCTCCACAATCCGGAATTTTTGGCAAATTACAACCAATTCATCTACTATTTCCAGAGCTCTCTCTTTTTGGATCCTTGAATGCAATTCATCTGGCTAACAAACATATCTCTCTTTTGTCCCATATGTTTGATATGACTTCTCGCGTGACGATACTAGATTCCACCCCCCTTCAGTACTAATGGAATGTTCAAAGTATCTTCCACCATGGTTATATAGTTACTTCTTTGAAAAATTCAAATCAAGTTGGTCAGACAAAACCATGCTGACTGTTCTTGATCGATCCTCGATTCTCCAAGCAGAAATTAACTCTGTCCCTCAAATGGCTTACAATAATTTCCCACCGTAGTGGTTATAGTTTCCTGGTTTATCTCTTGCTCCCTTCTCATGTGACTATACCCCTATTCACTATCTTCCAATCTGTAGCACATCTCCTACAGCCAGGGAAGAATTGAACATTTTTGCCAACACCCCTGCTGTTTCCTCCCTTGCCTCATAACAGATTGGATACATTTCACCTTACCCTGGAGATGTATCTATTTTTAAGCTTACCATACCATTCAAATCTCCTCTCTGTCCATGCTAATTTCTTTAATTGTATCACAGACCTTCTCCCTGATTTCTATATCCACATTGCCCCTCTCACAAGTGAACACCAATACAAAGTATTTATTTAAAATCTCACTTATGTGCTATAGCCTCTACACAAAATTTACCACTGGAGTCCTTAACTTGACTCTACTCTTTCCCTAGTCATCCGGTTATCCTTAATGTACTTGTAAAATAACTTTGGGATTTTCCTTCATTTTACCTGCCATTATTCTTTCATGCCCTGTTTTTGCTTTCTTGATAATCTTTTAAGTTTCCCCTTGCATATTCTACTATTTTGAGTCCTTGGTGTCTGCCATAAGCCTCCCTTTTTCTCTATATCCAATTCTGGATATCTCTCAATATTCAAAGTTCACAGGATTTGCTTGTCCAATATTTGGTCTTTATTAGAACATGCTACCCCTGTACTCTTCCTATTTTCTTTTTGAATGCATTCCACTGTTCTGACACAGATTTACCTAGAAATATTGGCTCCCAGTCCATTCTGGTCAAATCGTACCATATCTGATCTTAAGATCAACTGTCCCCCAGTTGAGAACTTTGATTTCATGCCCATTCCATCCAAGTTTTGAATGTAACAGAGTTATGATCACTGCCTGCAAATGCTCTCCCACTGATACTTCAACCACTTGCCCAGTTACATTACCAAAAATTAAGGCCAGGACTGCCCCTCTCTTGTAGGGCCTTCAATACACTGGCTTAAGAATGCTTTTCTGGGTGTACTTTAAACATTCTGCTCACTCTAACCATTTCACACTACAACTACCCCAATTAATACATAGAGTACTGATTGAAGTTCCTCAATTATTTTCACTGTTATGACGGCAATTAACTTGCATGTAAATGATAACAAATATTCTAGAAAAAAATTGAGAATAGAATAGATTTTAACAGCTAAAATACATACTTTCGCTCCAAACTAATAGGTTAAAAATACATTAAATTAAATAAAAATCTTAAAATGTGTTCATACACTAAAAGAAAACATCTCTTAAGTATGTCATTATTTTCTGCAACAACCAACGAAAGTTTGAGATCAAGTCTAGTTGTTAGAGCTAAAGCGATCAAAGGGCATGGAAAGGATGTGAGAACAGAGTACTGAAAGTAAGTTTGCTTGTGGAGCTGCAAGGCTCATTTTCAGACATTTTGTCACCATACAAGTTAACATCATCAGTGAACCTCCTGTGAAGCGCTGGTGTTATGTTCCACTTTCTATTTATGTGTTTAGGTTTCCTTGGGTTGGTGATGTCATTTCCTGCACTGGTGATGTCATTCCTGTTCTTTTTCTCAGAGGGTGGTAAATGGGGTCCAAATCAATGTGTTTGTTGATAGACTTCCGATTGGAATGCCATGCTTCAACGAATTCTCGTGCAAGTCTTGGATTGGCATGTCCTAGGGTGGATGTGTTGGCCCAGTCGAAGTACTGTCCTTCCTCATCTGTATGTAAGAATACTAGTGAGAGAGGGTCATGTCTTTTCGTGGCTAGTTGATGTTCATGTATCCGAGTGGCTAGTTTTCTACCTGTTTGTCGAATGTAGTGTTTGTTACGGTTCTTGCAAGGTATTTTGTAAATGACACTTGTTTTGTTTGTTATCTGTACAGGGTCTTTCAAGTTCATTAGCTGCTGTTTTAGTGCATTGATGGGTTTGTGGGCTACCATGATGTCAAGAGGTCTGAGAAGTCTGGCAGTCATTTCCAAGATGTTTCTGGGCACATTTTATCTGCTTGTTTGGGTTTGTTGCTGAGAAATCGGTGGACTGTGTTCATTGGGTACCCGTTCTTTTTGGATATGCTACATAGGTGATTTTCCTCTGATCGTCATAGTTCCTCTGAGCTGCAATCTGAGGTGGCTCATTGAAATAACATTCTAATGCAGCTTTGTAGGTGGGTGCTAGGATGATTGCTTCTGTAGTTCAGTATTTGGTCCATGTTACAACACGGGGTAAACTCTCCTGCTTAATTTAAACCAGCGACACAGAAAAGATTTATCCCGTGCAATAATCTGTGAAAATGAGAGACGCCAAGAGCTATTTAAAGTAAAAATTAAAGAATGTTATTTCTTAAAGTATAACAAAGAATAATTAACTAACAACTATTTACAACTCCTTCCTCTAACCTATCTTTCACCTTCTCCTTCTACAATACTAGTCCGATATAACTCCCGATTAAGATTTACAAAACAAAACTTCTTGTCTCAAAACCAGGCAGCTTTCGGTTCTTCTCTGTATTCCGGACTTCTTTTCTATTTCTTGGGGATTCTGCTTCACAGGTTACTGATCGATGAAGGTACCTTTAAGAGAGCTATTCTCTGGGCATTTTGCAGATGCTGTTGGCTGAGCAGTTCTCCTCCCAACTGATCAGTTTCCGTCAGTCTTATACCCCCATAGCGTCAGATTGTGTCATTGGTTTTTAAGATTGTCAATATACTAAATTCAAACTGGATTGAAGTTTGGTATTTTTTGGGATATAATTTATACTGACTGGCCTAATTCAAATCTGTTTTTGTCTCCAGGCAACCAGCTACCCAGTAACTGGACCACATGTTATATTGTACCTTATTGAAAACATTTGGTACTGTCACTGCTAGCTTTTAACTCTCTTAAAGGTAAAGTACACCTACATCTTCATAGCAGTCTGTATGTGTTGTTTTCCTGTAGACACTGGTTTGAAGTTCCCCATTGACTGCTCTCCTGTGAATCTTGGAACGGCAGTTTGTTGTTGTTTTCCTCCTCTTTTGTGAATTTTATGCCAGTAAAGGTATTATTGATGGTCTTGAAAGTTTCCTGTAATTTGTTTCATTTAGTGATGACAAAAGGTGTCATCCACAGGGTACCAAGTCAGATGAACAGCCATGATTGTATTGAATTCTGAGCAAGCTTAAAGGGCTGAATGGCCTAATCCAGCTCCTATTTTATAGGAGCTGTTACTGTTAAAAAAAATCAACAAGGCACAACAAAAAGATGAAAAGACATTCTATTGTAGCAAAGAACCAATCTGTTCCTTTTCACAGATTTAACTTATACTGGATGAAAACTAAAATAAATTTTAAGTAGTATTCTGATTGAAAACAAATTCACGAGACTGATTGATAAAAGCAAAACACAGTAGAGCTGGAAATCTGAAATAAAGTGCTAGTGAAATGCAACAGGTCTGCCAGCAGCCATGGAGAGAGAGAGAGAGCGTTAATGGGCTCGGAGGAGTTGGAACAAGAGAGGTGTTGAGACCTGGAGCACAACAGAGCATGATCTTGTTGAGCTGCACAGTATACTTGAAGGACTAAATTACTCACCCCTGCAGCTATTTCTTGCACACTAATGGATCTACATGCTGCACATAATTTAATAGTCAAAATTTCCTCCTGACATTTCACATTTAAAACCCAAATGTTCCCTTCAATTTTACTTTGCTTTGCTTTATTCTAGATAGAATTGACTTTTAAGAATAGATCATTCAGCCCTTCCAGGCTGTTCCACCAGTCAATAACCTAAGCATTCTGAACCAACTTCTAAGTCTAGATGGTGTTTAGGCAGTGCTAGCAGCCACCTGAAATGTGTATTAACTAAAATATTCAAATAGGTGTCGGAGGGCACCTGTGGTGTGGTGGTAGTATCCTGATGTCTGAATCAGGAGGCCTGGGTTCAAGTCCCATGTGCTCCTGAGGTGTGTAATAACATTTCTGGCAGGTGCATTCAAAAATGTCTCAAGTAAGTATCCTGTCTTTGATTTAGCAATTTTTCAGAAAACCAAAGTCAGCCTACATTGATTAGCTCATTATTAATCCCACCCAGCAAAAAAGCTAGCGAGTGAAGAAGCATTTGAAACGAATGTTCCCTCCAATATGACAAGTATCTAAGTAAATTTTGGAGGTATTGGAGCCACCTTTGGCTATTTCACTTAAGTCTCAACAATTTTGGAAAATTGCACAACTGACTTTCGGCTGCAGCCGCAATATTTCAGTTAACTACGTCCCAACCATGAACTAGCTATGAGAACAGAACAGAATTCCCACTCCATAAACATGCAAGCTAATGTGTCAGCTCAATAGGTAGCTGATGATACAGGTTTGTAAGGAAGGCAGAAAATGCTGGAAGTAGCACTTTACATTCTCTGTTTCTTATTTCAGACAAACATTCTCCATCCACAGTAATTTGTTTTTTTAACACAGGTTTATACTTGGAAGACTTTGTTATCATGCCCTTACCAGCTCTACCTTTGGTTAAATACTAGTGCTGTATGAAAAAAGAATATTAGCAATACCTAGAGGAATGCTAATGTCAAGGTTAAATATTAATTGTATACGTGAAGGGTGGTACAGACTTGCACTTGTGAAGGAAATAACTGTCAGCAGTTTGTGCAATGAGGACTATTAGGAGCATCAAGGATACCCCCATTAAGTGGCATGACACTACCCCATTGTGTGCAATAGAACAGCCTTTCAAGAAATTAAGCAATTGAAAACTGGGAATCCATTAAACACTAATTCAAGAGCAGCAGTAAAATTACATTCAACCACAATCTGGAATCTCATGACCCAACATATCCTCCACTATATTACTGCAAACATGCCACAAGATCAAACCTAGTTTCATTAAGAATTCAGAAGGGTATGTAAAGAACATGAGGCATGCCTAAAAATGGAATATCAAGGTGGTGAAGCTATAACATAGAAGCAGCATACAACAGAGCAAAATATGACCCCAACAAGATCAACCCCAAATACATTGTCATCCAATAACATCTAGCTGTGAATGATTGCGGCAATTCATCAAGTGAAAGGAAGTAGCAGCTTCACAGATATCTATATCCTTAAATGATGGGAGCACATCAGTTCAAAAGAAGGTAGAAGTAGTTGCAAGTCTTCAGCCAGATGTGCTGAATACATGATTCAACTCAGCCTTCAGAAGTCTTCAGTATCGCAGCTATTATTCTTCAGTGAAATAATTCATTCCACTCGATATACAGAAAGGATACCGGAAAGGCTCAGGGTCCTGACAACATACCAACAATAATACTAAACATTTGTGCTCAGTATCTGATACACCCAGAGCCAAATGATTCCAACTACTACACTGGCAACTATTTAACAATGTGGAAAACTGCCCTCCAAACCCATGATTTTTAACACCTAACAGGATAATGGCAGAAGGATGGGAAGACTAACATCCATGAGTTCCCTTCCAAGCCATACATCATTCTCACTTGGAATGGTTTCATCGTTCCTGGACTGTCACAGGGTCAAAAGTCTGTAACTCCCCTCCTAATAGCAATGTGTTGCCCCTACACTTTAAGGACTACAAGGGTTCAAAAAGGCAGCTCACCACTGCCTTCTCCAGGGCAAGTAAGAATGGAAACCTACATGTTAACTTAACCCATGATGCCTGCATCCTATTAGCATTTGTTTTTAAATTCTATTCTGGATATCAGTTCCATCAGTCTACTAAGTGATGGAAAGGATTGTCAATAGTGGTATCAAGTGACACTTGATCACTACTAACTTGTCCAAATGTAGGTAGAAGATCCTTTAACTGAAATGCTCGGGACCAGCTGTTTTTCGGAATTCAGAATTTTTCGGAATTCAGAATTTTTCAGTTTTCAGAAGTGACAGTTTAATAGCGAAATTTTTAAAAGTCTCACTGGAGGAGCAGACTACTAAGAACATGCTTGGCCATATCCACCCCAACATCTCATCGGAGTGATACGCATCGAGTGGGTGTCAACTTGGGGGTGTTCACAGAGAAACCCCAGGCCTGTTGGTGCTTGGCCACGGCCCCCCACGTCACATCTCAGTGACACGCATCGAGTGGGTGTCGATTTGGGTTAACTGTTTGCTCGCCAAAGAACCTTGTTAACGAGAAAAAAACTTCACAAACAACTTTCGAATTTCGGAGCTTTTCGGTTTTTGGATGTTCAGTTAAAGGATCTTCTACCTGTATAAACAAAAGTGGCTGAATTTTAGGGTGGGGTGAGACATTGGACACCAATGCAACATTTGATCAACAACAATCCTGAGGAGCCTCAGCAAAAATGAAGTCAATAGAAATCAGGGGAAACCCCTCCTCCTTGGTGGAGTCAAACTTGGCACAAAAAAAATATTTGTAGTGGGCGATGGATTATCTCAGTCCTGGAGCATCACTGCAGGAGTTCCTCAGGATTTTGACATTCGTTTGATTATAAAAAGATTAGAGGTGGGATGTTTACTGATGATTGGTGCTGAACACTATACATTCTTAACTCCTCAGATAGGAAGCAGTTCATGTACAAGATGCAGTGAGACCTGGACAACATCAAGCCATGAACTGAGAACTGGCAAGTCACATTTGCAACACATAATTGTGAGGCAATGACCATCGCCATCAAGAAAAACAAATATAACCATCACCCCTCAACAATCACAGTACAGGTAGTTCATCTATAACACAATGGTTGCATTCTAATGCAACCCTGCATTATATTTTTAAAAATCGCACTTGGCAAGAGTGCTTAAAATATTGGCGATGTAATAGTGTTACAGCCATACCCATTTTAAAAGGCTGCACTTTAGAAACAGTCGCAAATCGTCAATTGTGTTGCAGCAAATTCACGTTAAAGCAACACGTGTTATAGCAGAATGACCTGCATTGCCAATGCTGAGTTCTGACTACCCAATGGGTTATGATAGACTAGAAACTGAATACACTAGCCATAAATACATGGCTACAATAGCCGATCAGAAGCTGTCAATTCTGAAGGAAGTAACTCACCTCCTGACTCCCCGAAGCCAGTCCATCACTTAGAAGGCACAGGTCAAGAGTATGATGGAATACTCTTCACTTACCTAGGTGAGAGCAGCTCCAACAACATTCAAAAAACTCAATACCATCCAACACAAAAACAGCCAGTTTGACTGGAACCCCAACCACCATTTTCAATATTTATTCCCTACACCACCACAGCAGAGCAAGCAGTGTAACTGTCTACAAGTTGTGCTTCAAAGTCCCTTCAACAACATTTTTCTAAACCACGGCCCCTATCATGTAAGAGGACAAAGTTAGCAAGTGCACTGCAACTGTTAAGTCCCCACCAAGCCACATACCATCTTGACATGGAACTATATCACCATGCCTTCACTGTTCAATGGACAGAATCCAGGAACTCCGTTCCTAATAATAACTGCAGATGCAATTACACCATAGACTCAGTAATTCAAGAAAGAAAGTTTACCACCATCTCCTCATGGGCAATTAGAGGTGGGTAATAAATACTGGCCTAAATACCCACAACCCATAATCAACTAAATAAAGCATAGGAAATAGCGTGAGAAGTGTTGTGGCAGTCAGGCAGGAGGGGGTTGAAACTAATGGGGCTACAGGTAAAACATCAAACTTTTATATTTCTGCAGTTTAAAATCAAATGCTGCAGAATGCAATGAAAGATTTGATTTCGAAACTGTCTCTTAGACAATGGTCACATCAATCAACTTTGTGCAGCTCACGTGCTGTGCCTTAACAATAACCTTTTGGCCACCAAATAGAAAGATGGTATCCCTTTGTATCTCTACCTGCGCCAACAGTACCTCCAAGCAATACCCAGCAACTAGAGGGAGTGCACACTTCCCACTAAAAGCAAGTCATCTGCAGTAAGTAAATTCCCACTTTGAGGGGCACAGGCTGCGTTTATATAACGCAAAAGAATCCAAATTTCACCAACCCCACCTTAGGAGAGCAGACATTCAATATTGTTAAGACCATTATAATGGACTGCCAATGAAATTCACTTGTTAATCATGATTTCTAGCCATGCAGCATCCATGTTGGAACAAAGAAGCAGTTCAAAGATTTATACTCCAAATTTGAAACGCAAAAACACTGAAATACTTCTAGAGATACATCATGCATTCTGAAATGGGAGATACCATGTTGCACTTCACACATCAGTAAAATGCGGCATTAAATAGGAAATTACTGCATACAGTTCTTTGTATACACATGAACAGTCATGCAGTGAACATGCTAAAGCTTTGAACAAGAACAAGACAATTGGAGAAATGCAGCAAATGCACAGGTTGGATCACAGTAACTGCACATATAAAAGAATGAACTTCCACAAATAAACATGCAGAAGGGACCATGATCTGTTCTGAAGATCAGAATCAATTGATTTTTCCATCAGCTCTTTTTCTCAGTGCTGGAAGTCCTTGGCTGCTTGAGTCATAAATAGTCTTGATTGTGCTAAAGACATGGCATGTCAATGAGTTGCTGAACTTCCTGTGCTCTTTCCAAACACCATTCTGATCTGTAATCACAGGTTTATTGCTGCATGATGAAAAGAATCTTCATTTGTCTGTCAGCCAATCTTTTTTTTTGTTTTGGTAGTTCTTCTAGTTCTGGAACTCCTTGCACTTGCAATTTAGTAACTCTGGATATCCAGGTTATTTGGGTCAAGTCAGTCTTAAATGTCACCTGATGAAACAGAGTTTTATACTGATTGGTGCTATTTGTTGAGAGTTTGGAGTTCTTAGGCGTTCTGAATTAAACATGTGGGTTTGTCAATGTGTTGAAACTAGATATTTGGCTTTTGAGAGAAAACTACAATTTCAATAATTCCAATCAAAGGTAACTACTCAGGGTTCCTAAATAAAACCAAGAGTTTCTATGGAACTACCAGAGGACCAAGGGAATTCAATCTGTACTGGGAGCTGTTTGAGAGAGATGTAGTAAGCTCCTAAGAGATTAGACATCTTTCGCTACAGTAACCTCCCCAAAGAAAAAAAAAGTTTAAACTAATGAAATCATAGAATCAGAAGTTAATATTAGTCCAAACCAGTGTGGGGATAGGTTGCCGAAAGAGTAGCTTTTCTCATTTAAGTTTTAAAACCATTGGAATTGAAGCTATGGCAGATAGTAAAGAACAGAATAAAAACTAAACCAGGTATGTAATAATAATAAAAACTGAAGAGTTTAGATTCCCTACAGTGTGGAAACAGGCCCTTCGGCCCAACAGGACCATACCGATGAGTAACCCACCCAAACCCCTTTTCCCCTCTGATTAATGCACCTAATTGACAATTTAACTTGGCCAATTCACCTAACCTGCACATCTTTGGATGTTGGAGGAAACCGGAGCACCCGGAGGAAACCCACGCAGACATGGGGAGAATGTGCAAACTCCACACAGACAGTCACCCGAGGTTGGAATCGAACCTGGGACCCTGGTGCTGTGAGGCAACAGTGTTAACCACTGAGCCACTGTGCCACCCCACTGTGCCGAGTTATTTTCAGTTTCAGCAGATGAGTTGAAATTTTAAATCACTTCAATCCCTAAGTATTAAGTCAAACAGAAAAATTTGTTTTCAATGGAACCGAGCTGTGCTAGATCTTGCTAGAACTGGAGTACTTAACGTTCTTGGAATTGCAACATTTGGATACCATGGTGTACGGATTCTACACGGTTTGTTTTTGGGTTTTTAAAAAGTTTTGAATCTGCATTACAGTAGAATAAAGTTTTGTCCCCTTGCTTATCTTTATTTCTGTTGTTAATAAACTTGTTTTGTTTTATTGTTAAAAGTGTCCTTTCAAATGCTGTCTGATGAATTTAAGAATAGACCAGGTGCTATAAACATTGTGATCTCTGATCGTTGGGTTTCTCCTATGTGGCTATGTGACGTTGAATAGATGTTCCTTTGCAGAGTTCTCAAGTCTGTTGACATTGAACTCCATGCTGCTGCTGCCATGCATTGGGCAAGGCCAATGGAGTTTGTAGTCTGGATTACAGTAGAGCTGGAAAAGCACAGGCAGTCAGGCAGCATCCAAGGAGCAGGAAAATCAATGTTTCGGGCAAAACCCTTCATCAGGACTGTGAAGATAAGGTGCTGGGGGCCATGGAAACTGAAGTCTTGAAGGAGGTGGTGGGCATGGGTGGTGTCTCGAACGTATGTGGGGAGTTCCTGGACTAGGGGGAATAGGACAGTAACGAGGTAGGTGGAGATGAGTTCGGTGGGGCAGGAGCAGGCTGAGACAATGGGTCAGCCAGGATGGTCAGGCTTGTGGATCTTGGGAAGGAGGTAGAATCGGGTGGTGCGGGGTTCCCAGACTACAAGGTTGGAAGTTGTGGGTGGGAGATCTCCTGAGGTGATGAGGTTCTGTATGGTCTGGAAGATGATGGTTTGGTGATGGGGGGGTGGGGTCATGGTCGAGTGGGCGGTAAGAGGAGTGGTCTTCGAGTTGGCGTCTGGCTTCAGCCGTGTAGAGGTCAGTGTGCCAAACTACCACTCCACCCCCTTTATCCACTGATTTGATGGTGAGTTTGGGATTGGAGCAGAGGGAGTGGAGGGCTGTGCATTGTGAGGGTGAAAGGTTGAAGAAGTGAGGGAGGAGGGTAGACAGGTCGAGTCGGTTAATGTCTTGGCGGCAGTTGGAAAAGAAGAGATCAAGGGCGGGTAATAGGCCTGCACCAGGTTGATGGAGTGTGTTGGAGGCGTGCAAAGGGGTCCTCGGAAGGTGGGCAGGAGTCCTGATTGAAAAAGTAAGCTTGGAGGCGGTGGAAGAAGTGTTTGATGTCACAATGTGTATTAAATTCATTGATGCGTGGCCGGAGGGGGAATAAGATAAAGGCCTTTGTTGAGGACTCATTGTTTGTCCTCAGTGAGGGGGAGGTCTGGGAGGATGGTGAAGACTTGACAGGGCTGGGAGCTAGGATCTGGTGTGGGTGTGGAGCTGAGTAGGGGGGGGGGGGGGAGGTTGTAACTGGAGTGGGCATGACGGTAGGGGGAATGGGGGTGGAGTCATGAGTAGGAGTGATGTACCCCTTAGGGTTCTGGGGGTCAGGGATGGTGACAGTGGGATCTGGGGGTGGCCTGTCATCAGTATGCAGGTGAGTGGTGTTGGTGGTGGCGGAAGTGGTGGCGAACAGGGCAGTGGGTGGGGGGGTGTGGAAGTCGCTGAGCATGTGATGTCAGTGATGATAAAAGGGGCGGAAGTGATGTTCACATGTTGTGCATGCGAAATCATGAAGGGGCGGAAGTGGCTGTTGAAGCAGCCATGATGGGGGCAGAAGTGATGTCATTGGTCGCCATGGGGGTGGTAACTATACCAGCCTCATGGCTAATGGCATCAGAACAGTTCAGGAGGCGAGGGGAACCTTCTGGAATGTTTGATGAGTGCTGGTTATGGAGGTGAGTATATAAAAGATTGTTGTACTTACAGTTTTTGATGTTTGAGATGGTGTTGAAATACTGTTTGTTGACAGTATGAATTCTTCTTAAGATATAGTATATAAGGGGTCCTTTGCAGTTCTGAGAGATTGTGGCCCTCAGCTGAGGCATGGCTGACTGTAGAGGGGTTAGGTGCCGGCGCATTGCTGCGAGTGTGAAGTGGAGGATCCTGAAGGAGAACCGTTGTTGGTGGTTTTGAATCTGTCGTCTGTACTGGTTCTCCTGTTCAGGTCCAAATTGTGCTGGTTTAAATGTAGTCCAGAGTCCATGTGTGAGCGGTTGGCTGTGGAGGTAAGCACTGAGGAAGCAGATGTGGCTGTGGTAGCGAGTCTGTTTCAGTACATGGTTGAAGAGCTTCAGGGTAGAGGAGATGACCTGGGGGCTGCAGTGAGAGAGAGAGACTCACAGATTCTTGTGGAGGGAGGAGGAGAACTTCAAGGAAGGCATTCTTGCAAGGGGATTCGCAGTAAGGTTAAAATCAACTAGGCAAAAGTGAGGACTGCAGATGCTGGAAATCAGAGTCTAGATTAGAGTGGTGCTGGAAAAGCACAGCCGGTCAGGCAGCATCAAATGAAGTGCTTTTGCCCGAAACATCGATTTTCCTGCACCTCGGATTCTGCCTGACTGACTGTGCTTTTCCAGCACCACTCTAATCTAGACTCTAATTTCCAGCATCTGCTGTCCTCACTTTTGCAAATAGAGTTTGTAGATTGGATTGTGATGGTCAGTCCAGCAGTCAATTGCTCCATAATAATGGGTAATGTGAACATCCTCGGAGTCCCTTGCTTGAACAATAAGTCAGTCAATCAGAGGCCAATGTCTGGAGGATGTTTCTTGATCTGAGGTCCTATATTTCTCTCCAACAAAAAAGGGTGTTTGTTATGACCAGTCTATGCTCTAAGAATTTTATTAGGTTCAGGATTCCATTGGGATTTGCCTTACCTGCACCTTTGCCTTTCAAAAGGTTTGTGGTCCTGCCAGCTCTGGCATTCAAATCACCATGGAAACCCTCAAAGCTGCCAGTGAAAGTGGAATCACTGGTGAAACAGAGAAATATGGTGGAGAAACATTCTTGGCACAAATACATGACCTCATCTCCCCATACTGGGAGGGGAAGAGCAAGTTCTATTAAGGTAACTTGAGGAGTTTCACTTCTACGAAACACAGGGAAAGTCATTGCTTTTTAATGCACAGAATTGTGATGTGTGGTAGCCATTGAGAATATTTGCACAGTGGACATGATCTTCATAGCAAGAAACGTGTAGTGATTGGAAACAGGTGGACCTTGCCTTGATTGGGGTTATTAACCTGGACCAATTAAGAAAGCCCTGGCTGACCAATATATAAATAGGAGATTTCTGCACTAGTTCTTCACAGTGTCCTACACCTGCAAACTCATGGCATGGGTGCTGGAGAATAAATAAGCACTACCGTTGTTAGATTGAGGACTGACTCTGAACTGGCTGGTGTGCTATGAGGAGGATGAGAGTTCCCTTGGCTCAGGAGACAAAAAAAAACTATATAAAAAAAAGATGTCAGGGCAGACCAAGAACCAAAAGGGGTGGAGGGGCGGGCTGCCTTGTGGCCAGAAGGTGGGAGGAACGGGTGGTTTGCTAGATTGCCAAGGGTGTCTGTGTTCTATGCACTGTTTTATTGTTTGGACTGTCTTGCAAGGGTTTGTGTTACGGTTTTCTTTTTCATAAGATAAGCTAGGATTGGAGGTCTGTCCTCATTTCTCTGCAGGCTGTTTGCATGATGGGGTTTGGCCTCACTGTCCCTTTCCCCTGTAAATTGCTGTTTATTGTTCATGGTTAACTGTTTGTTTGTATTTTGTATCATTTGATAAAATTAAAAAATATATAAACAGGAGATTTAGAGTCTCAATTTGAGTGAGTGACACCGAGCTGGCTGGCTACAGCCAGTGTACTATGCACAAGTAAATAAAGGATGACTTTGCAACAGGATACCATCCTCTGCAGTTATTTCAAGTAGTTTACAGAGCAGCAGCAACCTTTGAGAGATCAAAGGAGGCCATGACCAAAGACATTCAACTCTATCAACTGGGAAGAATTGTGGCACATTCTCTTCAAATTTGGTTATTCGCAAAATTCACCTGGGAAGGTGATGATATAGTGGTAATGTCACTGGTCTAACAACTCAAGAGCCCCAGATTAATCTTCTGGGAATTTCTGATCTTATCATGGGTGAAAGATCATTGATGAAGCCACTGAAGATGGCTTGGTCTAGGACATCATCCTGAAGCGACACCATGGAGATGAGAAGAGATAACCTACCTCCAACAACCACAACCATCATCCTTCATGCTTGGTCTGACTCCAATCAGTGGAGATATTTCCCGGTGATTCCCACTGATCCAAGTTTTGCTAGGGCTCCTTGAAGCCACACTCAGTCAACTGCAGTCTTGATGTCGAGGGCAGTCACTCTCACCTAAACCCTGGAATTCAGCTCTTTAACACATGTTTGAAATAAGGCTGTAATAAGGTCCTGAGGGGCCCTGGTGGAATCCAAATTGCGCGTTAGCAAGTAGCTTACTGCTAAACAAATTTCGCTTAATAGTTCTGTTGTTAAAACCATATGACACCTTACTGACAAGAGAGCAGACCAAATAGGATGGTAACTGGCCAGTTGGATCTGACCTGCTGTGTGTGTACAGGACAGGTAGCTGTTAGGGTCATAGTTCTATAGGAAAAGCTTGGCGAGGGACACAGCAAGTTCTGGAGCACACATGTTCAGTACGATTGGCAAAACGTTGTCAGGGCCCATAGCCTATGTAGTATCCAATGCTTCCAGCCGTTTTTTGATATTACGTAGAGTGAATCAAATGGCTGAAGACTGGTGTTGCTGGGGACCTGTGGAGGAGGCCAAAATGGATCAACCAATCGACACTTCTGTTGGAAATTTGTTGCAAATGCTTCAGCCTTATCTTTTGCACTTTAGTTCTGGGCTCCCCTCATTATTGAGGATGTGGATATTTGTTAATAGTTGAATAAATAGCTAGTCTAATGACAACCACATAACGACTGTTGATTTTTGTAAAAATCCATTTAGTTCCTGAAATGTCCTTTAGGAAAGGAATTCTGCCATCCTTGCCTGATCTAACCTACATGCAATTCTAGACGCACATAAATGCCAACAACTCTCAATTGCTCTTGGGCAATTAAGGATGAGCAATAAATGCTGGCTGAACCAGTGATGCCCACATCCCATGATCAAGTTAAAAAAAAATTGTCCACAATGTTCACGGCTATATATGGTAAGGGTGCAGAACTTCGATCTGATCCATTGGTTGTGGATCCACTAATTCTGTCTATCACTTGCTGCCTCGGACAACTTTAAAGTCAAACTGCATATTTTGCAACTTAATCAGGTTGACACTTTTTTTTTAAAATGTGCCTGCTGTTGCTTCTGGCATGCCCACCTGCACTCATCATCGAACCGCGGTTAATCTCAGGCTTGACGGGACTTGTGCTGTTGAGTTACATCAGTCTATGAAGTTGAAAATTGGATTGGAGTAAAATTCTGCTTCTGTGATGGCCTAGAGTACTTCATGGATGGCCAGGCAAATGAGTTGTAGATCTATTTAGTCTATCCCATTTAGCAAGGTGAAAGCATCAAACAACATGATGTACAGTATTCTCAATGTGAAGATAAGACAAGGTTTCCACAAAGACTGTACTTTGATCACTCCTAATAGTACTGCAACAGATAGGTGGGTTTGTGGCAGGCAGATCAGTGAGATGTAGTTACACATTGTTTCCTCAAAAAGTCACCACCTGTCGAATAGCTATGTCCTTCAGGAGCAGACCAACTTGATCAATAGTGGTGCTACTGACCTACTCGTGGTGATGGGCATTGAATTCCCACATAAAGAAGACATTTTGCATCCTTGTCACCAACAATTCCACCAAGTGGTGTTCAACATGGAGGAGTACTGATAATCAGCAGGGACTTTGCTTACTCATGTTTGACCTGATGCTATAAAACAATAAGGGGTCTAGTGTCAATTTTCAGGACTCCAGGGAAACTCCCTCTAAACGTATACCATATCCTCTACTGAGTCAGTTCTGTCAGCCTCTGTATGTTTGGTCATTCAAGACAGGGAGGTTATGTGGGTTTCATGTCGTGCAGCCTTACGTAACTGCATAGGGTGCAATGACATGACTGAGTCATCATCTTCAGGCTGAGATCACATCACAGCAGTTTGATGGGGAAGGCCACTTTCTCAAGGTTTGTACCAGAACAAGAAGAAAATTGGGTTTGGTTTTTCAATACAGTCATGTCTAAATCTCTCTTCCCTGGTTTAAATGCCAATGTATCAGGCAACAGACTGCACATAAAAAACCTTCTTAATTTTGAAAATGCAAAACTCTATGTATAGAATGTGTGGGGAATAATACAATTCTTTTCCAGACAAGCAGTATGTTTTTCGCTGCTGAATATTGTAGTTTATGTTCTTTTGTATAAGTTACATCTATTGTGTGAAGGTTGAACAAAGGTTCAAGAGCATTAGTCCCTAATTGACAATACGAAGATCTCAAGAAAAAGTTCACTTTCTGATATTTTTAAAGTCCCATTAAAACTTAACCAAATTAAAACTAAACAGCACAATTGAGGACTGTTTTTGTCTTCTAAAAGTTGTCATTGTTGTTCATTCTGAAAAATGTGTTGCTGGAAAAGTGCAGCAGGTCAGGAAGCATCCAAGGAGCAGGAGAATCGACGTTTCGGGCATAAGCCCTTCATCAGGGATGAGGAGAGTGTGCCAAGCAGTCTAAGATAAAAGGTAGGGAGGAGGGACTTGGGGGAGAGGCGTTGGGAACGCGATAGGTGGAAGGAGATTAAGGTGAGGGTGATAGGCTGGAGAGGTCAGGAAGATGATTGCAGGTCAAGAAGGCGGTGCTGAGTCCGAGGGTTGGGACTGAGATAAGGTGGGGGGCGGGGGGGGAGGGGAAGTGAGGAAGCTGGAGAAACCTGCATTCATCCCTTGTGGTTGGAGGGTTCCTAGGCGAAAGATGAGGCACTCTTCCTCCAGGCGTCGTGTTGCCATGGTCTGGCAATGGAGGAGGCCAAGGACCTGCATGTCCTTGGTGAAGTGGGAGGGGGAGTTGAAGTGTTCAGCCGCAGGGCAGTTGGGTTGGTTGTGCGGGTGTCCCAGAGGTGTTCTCTGAAACGTTCTGCAAGTAGGTGACCTGTCTCCCCAATGTACAGGAGGCCACATCGGGTGCAGGAAATGATGTGTGTGGAGGTGCAGGTGAATTTGTGACGGATATGGAAGGATCCCTTGGGGCCTTGGAGGGAAGTGAGGGGGGAGGTGTAGGCACAAGTTTTGCATTTCTTGCGGTTGCAGGGAAAGGTGCCGGGAGTGGAGGTTGGGTTGGTGGGGGGTGTGGACCTGACGAGGGAGTCACGGAGGGATTGGTCTTTCCGGAACACTGATAGGGGAGGGGAGGGGAGGGAAATATATCCTTGGTGGTGGGGTCTGTTTGGAGGTGGCAGAAATGAACGAAGGATGATACGATGTATCTGGAGGTTGGTGGGGTGGTAGGTGAGGACCAGTGGGGTTCTGTCCTGGTGGCGATTGGAGGGGCGGGGTTCAAGGGCGAAGGAGCGGTAAGTGGAGGAGATGCGGTGGAGAGCATCGTCAACCACGTCTGAGGGGAAATTGCGGTCTTTGAAAAAGGAGGCCATCTGGGTTGTTCGGTATTGGAATTGGTCGTCCTGGGAGCAAATGCAGCGGAGGCAGGGGAATTAGGAATATGGGATGGCGTTTTTAACAGGGGCCAGGGTGGGAGGAGGTGTAATCTAGGTAGCTGTGGGAGTCGGTCGGTTTATAGTGAATGTCCGTGTTGAGTCGGTCGCCCGAGATAGAAATAGAGAGGTCTAGGAAGGGGAGGGAGGAGTCTGAGACGGTCGGGGTGGAAGGTGTTCATAAAGTGGATGAACTGTTCAACCTCCTCGTGGGAGCACGAGGTAGCGGAGGAAAAGGTGGGGGGGGGGTGCCAGTGTAGCTGCGGAAGATGGACTGTTCCACATATCCAAAGAGGCAGGCATAGCTGGGGCCCATGTGGGTGCCCATGGCTACTCCTTTGGTTTGGAGGAAGTGGGAGAATTGGAAAGAGATGTTGTTCAGAGTGGGGGCCATTTCAGTCAGTCGAAGGAGGGTGTCAGTGGAAGGGTACTAGTTGGGTCAGCGGGAAAGGAAGAAGCGGAGGGCTTTGAAGCCTTCGTGATGGGGGATGGAGGTGTATAGGGATTGGATGTCCACGGTGAAGATAAGGTGTTGGGGGCCGGGGATGCGAAAATCATGGAGGAGGTGGAGGGCGTGGGTGGTGTCCTGAACGTAGGTGGGAAGTTCTTGGACTAAGGGGGACAGGACCGTGTCAAGGAGTCCACTTTACTAACACCTTCCACCCCGACCTCAAATTTACCTGGACCGTCTCAGACTCCTCCCTCCCCTTCCTACACCTATCCATTTCTATCTCGGGTGATTGAATGTCAACATGGACATTCACTATAAACTGACCGACTCCCACAGCTACCTAGATTACACTTCCTCCCACCCTGCCCCCTGTAAAAACGCCATCCCATATTCCCAATTCCTTCGCCTCCACCGCATCTGCTCCCAGGAGGACCAATTCCAATACCGAACAACCCAGATGGCGGCCTCCTTTAAAGACCGCAATTTCTCCTCAGACGTGGTTAACGATGCTCTCCACTGCATCTCCTCCACTTCCCGCTCCTCCGTCCTTGAACCCCGGCCCTCCAATCGCCACCAGGACAGAACCCCACTGGTCCTCACCTATCACCCCACCAACCTCCAGATACGTCGTATCATCCTTCGTCATTTCCGCCACCTCCAAACAGACCCCACCACAAAGGATATATTTCCCTCCCCTATCAGCGTTCCGGAAAGACCACTCCCTCCGCGACTCCCTCGTCAGGTCCATACCCCCCACCAACCCAACCTCCACTCCTGGCACCTTCCCCTGCAATCGCAAGAAATGCAAAACTTGTGCCTACACCTCCCCCCTCACTTCCCTCCAAGGCCCCAAGGGATCCTTCCATATCAGTCACAAATTCACCTGCACCTCCACACACATCATTTACTGCATCCGCTGCATCCGATGTGGCCTCCTCTACATTGGGAGACAGGCCGCCTACTTGCAGAACGTTTCAGAGAACACCTCTGGGACACCTGTACCAACCAACCCAACCGCCCTGTGGCTGAACACTAACTCCCCCTCCCATTCCGCCAAGGACATGCAGGTCCTTGGCCTCCTCCATCGCCAAACCATGTCAACATGACGCATGGAGGAAGAACGCCTCATCTTCCGCCTAGGAACCCTCCAACCACAAGGGATGAATGCAGATTTCTCCAGCTTCCTCATTTCCCCTCCCCCCATCTTATCTCAGTCCCAATCCTCGGACTCAGCACCGCCTTCTTGACCTGCAATCTTCTTCCCGATCTCTCCGCCCACACCTCCTCTCCGGTCTATCACCTTCACCTTAATCTCCTTCCACCTATCGCATTCCCAACGCCCCTCCCCGAAGTCCCTCCTCCCTACCTTTTATCTTAGCCTGCTTGGCACACCCTCCTCATTCCTGAAGGGCTTATGCCCGAAACGTCAATTCTCCTGCTCCTTAGATGCTGCCTGACCTGCTGCGCTTTTCCAGCAACACATTTTTCAGCTCTGATCTCCAGCATCTGCAGTCCTCACTTTCTCCCATTGTTGTTCATTCTGGAACGATAACCAGAAGCTTCTGTTTGCTTGTTATCTCAGTTCTCCAGCTTATTTCAATACTTGCTAGAATGTTCAGTGAAGCTCAGTAAAGCTCGAGCAACTGTTGTGCCTGTTCATTTGATGCTCGATTGCCTTAGTCTCAATATAGGAGTCCAATAACTTTAGTTCATGACCTTTGCCTCCATCTTGTTCGGTATATTTTTCTTTTTATTGCTGTTTTACTCATGTCTTTTCATGTTGCATTCAGATTTTTGTTATGACAGCACCTATTTGGCTTTTTTATTTTACTGCCTGCAAGACGTTTTGATGTCTCTACCAAAATAAATGGAAGCAAAAAAGGTAATTTAGTGATATCCTATCAGACCATAGAGCTGTTCTCTCTTTAATGAGACATGACTGGTGGTGGTTTAACCTGATGGTCAGCACACCTCAGGCAGAGTTGAGAAGGAAACTCCTTCATGATAGCCGCAGGTAGTGCAGAACTAAATCCATGCTGCGGTATCACCCTACCTCAAACCAGCCAACTGACCTAACCAACATTCGGCACTCTTGAAAGCTAAGCCTAGTGTTTCACAGTTTGTGTGTTCTTGTATCACAACTTGTAAATGAATGCTCTCAGTAAAGTTCACTGGACTGAGTTGGGCTGTTCAATATTGAAAAGTAACTAACTTGGATGCTGCTTTCAAGTAAGCTTTGCTTTTGAGGTCAGTGGAAGCAACCTATGACAGGCAAATATTTTCTTTGTTAATACAGAAGAACCTTGTTTATCCGAAGATCAATTATCCGAATTTTGGATTATCCGAACAAGATATCAAGGTCCCGTAAAAATTCCAAATCATTCCACCCCTAATATATCTCCCTCCTTCTTCAAACGATTCTTTAAAACCAAACTTCTTGATCCTGAATAGTTCCTGAAGTGGCTCAGTGTCAACCATCTCCTGTGTAGCGCCTTGCATCATTTTACTACATCCCAAAGCATTTTATTCTTATATAAGAAGCAAGCGGGTAACTAGAGAAAGGATTGGTCCACTAAAAGATAATGAAGGAAGGCTGTATGCTGAACCTGAGAGAATGAGTGAGATTCTGAATGATTACTTTGCATCAGTGTTCACTGAGGAGAGGAACATGATGAATCTTGAGATTAGAGATAGAAGTTTGATTAGTCTGGATCACATTGGCATAAGTAGGGAAGTAATGTTGGGTATGCTAGAGGTTATTAAGGTGGACAAATCCCCAGGACCGGATGGGATCTATCCTAGGTTGCTGAGGGAGGCAAAAGAGGAAATAGCTGGGGCCCTGACAGATATCTTTGTGGCATCCTTAAATACAGGTGAGGTGCTGGAAGACTGGAAGGTTACTCATGTTGTCCCCCTGTACAAGAAGGGTAGTAGGGATATTCTGGGTAACTACAGACCAGTGAGCCTGACGTCAGTGGTGGGGAAGTTGTTGGAGAGGGTACTGAGAGATAGGATCTATTTATATTTGGAAAGGAATGAGATTATCGGTGATGGGCAACATGGTTTTTTGCGGGGGAGATCATGCCTTACCAACTTAATAGAGTTCTTTGAGGAAGTGGCCACATTGTTAGATGAAGGAAGGGCTGTTGATGTCATATATATGGACTTTAGTAAGGCATTTGATAAGGTTCCCCATTGTAGACTAATGGAGAAAGTGAAGTCACATGGTGTGCAGGGTGTTCTAGCTAGGTGGATAAAGAACTAGTTGAGCAACAGGAGACAGAGTAGTAGTTGAAGAGAGTTTCTCGAAATGGAGAAAGGTGACCAGTGGTGTTCCACAGGGGTCAGTATTGGGGCCACTGTTGTTTGTAATATACATAAATGATCTAAAAGAGGGCACTGTTGGTATGATCAGCAAGTTTGCACAATACACAGATTGGTGGAGTAGCAGAAAGCATAACGGACTGTCAGAGAATACAGGAGAATATAGATAGACTGGAGAGTTGGGTGGAAAAGTTGCAGATGGCTTTCAATCCAGACAAATGTGAGATGATGCATTTAGGCAAGTCTAATTCTAGAGAGAATTATACAATGAATGGAAGAGCCTTGGGAAAAGTTGATGGGCAGAGAGATCTGGGAGTACAGGTCCATTGTATCCTGAAGGTTGCTGCACAGGTGGATAGAGTGGTCAAGAAGGCATATAGTATGCTTGCCTTCATTGGACAGGGTATTGAGTATAAGAACTGGCAAGTCATGTTAAAATTGTACAAGACATTGGTTCGGCCACATTTAGAATACTGTGTACAGTTCTGGACGCCACATTATCAAACGGATGTGGACGCTTTGGAGAGAGTGCAGAGCAGGTTTACGAGGATGTTGCCTGGTATGGAAGGTGCTAGCTATGAAGAGATGTTGAGTAGGTTAGGTTTATTTTCACGAGAGAAAAGGAGATTGAGGAGGGATCTGATTGAGGTTTACAAAATCATGAAGGGTATAGACAGGGTGGATAGAGACAAGCATTTTCCCAGGATGAAGGATTCAATAACGAGAGGTCATGCTTTCAAAGTGAGAGGTGGAAAGTTTAAGGGGGATACATGCGGTAAGTACTTCACACAGAGGGTGGTGGGCGTTTGGAACGCATTGCCAACAGAGGTGGTAGAGGCAGGCACGGTAGATTCATTTAAGATGTGTCTGGACAGATGCGTGAGTAGGTGGGGAGAAGAGGGATCTAATGCTTAGGAATTGACCGACAGGTTTAGACAATACATTTGGATCGGCTCAGGCTTGGAGGGCCGAAGGGCCTATTCCTGGGCTGTAAACTTTCTTTCTTTGTTCTACATTAAAGGGGTTATATATAGATGCTAGTGTTGTTGTTTGATCTTCATTTTTAACTTCTAAAGGAAATCCTGCGAGCGATGAGCCAGACCTGAGCACAAGGGGACTAGCAGGATGCAGAAAGAGTTGGAATCCCCGAGATGCGAGGCTCCGGGTAGCAGTGCAAAACTTACCAAGTGAGAAAAGCCGGATCCAGGGCCACAGCAGAGACATGGTCACAAAATGGTGGCGTGCCTATAGCAAGGGGAACACACGACACCACCAGCCACCGGGACCAACAAAACATGTCAGTCCAGCGATTGTTTTATTCCTGCTGTCCCTATAGCTGGCTACTTGGTCTCAACTCCAAGCTGAAAGCCCAGGCTCACACAACTGTACTGAGGCAGGGGGGCGGTGATGGGTTCTAGTTATATGGGGAAACAATTGCAGAGGTATGTGGACAGTTAGAGAATGGTGCTCAGGTGTATTCTACAATTCTGTACTGAAGAAGCTGGAACTTCTCTCACCAGGGGAACCACAATCTGCTCTCACACCTGCTTCCAGCAGCCATCAGATCAGTTATCCTAACTATCAGTTATCTGAACAAAACACTCCCCGTCCGTCTCAGTAAGATAATCGAAGTTGTTTGGTATTTAAGTAAAAGCAATTGGAGAGTTTCATATAAACATACATCATATGAAAGAGGAGCAATATAGTAGGCAATTTGGCCACTTAAGCCTGGTCTGGCATTCAGCACAATCATGGTAAATCTGATTGTGTTTCAAATTTGAGATTCCCATCTTACACACACCCAACAAATTTTTCATTCCCTTGCCTAACAATAATCCACTTACAATCAATGGCCCAGCTACTATTAGCTTCTGAGGCAGAAGGTTCCAAATTCACACAGTTCCCTTACAAAAAAAAAATTCTCCTCGCTGTGCTAAAAGATGACCCCTAATTGTAAAATAGTGCCCCCTAGTTCTGGTCTCATCATAACCACAGGCATCATTCCCATATTCACTTGAACACTGTTAAATAGTTCAATCAAGTCACCCCACAACTCTAATAAAAGCAAAATACTGTGGATGCTGGAAATCAGAACCAAAAACAGAAAATACTGGAGAAACACAGCACATTTTGTGTCATTTGTAGAAAAAGAAACAGAATTAACATTTAAAGTTTAGTATGACTGATCTTCAAAACTTTATCTCCATTAGGTGGTACTGTGATCACTTTTACCAATACTGTCACGAACAGAAGCATCTGTGGCAGACAGATTAGCAAGGATGTAGTCATATACGTTGCTCCTTGCTGGTTCACTCACCATCTGTCATAGATTCGACTGACATGATCATTAGAGGTCAAGCTCTGAAGTTGCTGAATTCAATGTTGAGTCTGGAAGACTGTAAAGTGACTATGCAGAAAATTAAGTGTTTTACCTCAACCTTTCATTGAATTTTGTTGAACAACTGCAGCAGGCCCAGGACAAAAATGTTGGCATGGAAGGAAGATGGTTTATTGGCATGGCAAGCTATAGTCCACAAAGTGGTCATCCAGTCTGCATATCATCTCCCTCTGACAACAACTTAAATGTTACAGTTTTCACTTCCCTTTCAGTTCTGAAGACTCATATTGGTGGAACAGGTAATTAGCAGGAGGATTTTTGTCCAACCTGAACTTGAAACATTAATTCTGTACTTCAATACTGTTGGGCCATCTCTGGACAATGATCTTTTGCAATAAGCTGTTCCAGTACAGCTAGAACTCACATCCACCCAACAATGTAGGAAACTGCCTAAGTATGTCTTAATCAAAACCAACCCAGCCAATTACTATTACATCAGTAGTAGCGGAAGGTATCATCAACAATGCTATCAAACAGCAGTTGCAAAAGAATAAAAAACTTGCTCACTGACATCCAGTTTATGTTCTACCAGGACTAGAAAGCTTGTGACTGTATTATAGCCTTGGTTAAAACATGGACAACAGGTTTGAACTCCAAAAGCGAGAGGAGAGTTACAGCCCTTCACGTCAAATTCAAATATAACCACAGTAAATACTGATAAAATATTTTTGTTTAGGATCTCACCCATCTCCTGTGACTCCACACAGACAACCACATTGATCTTGAAGGGGCCCTATTGTCTCCCTAGTTACCTTTTGGTCCTTAATACAATTGGTAGAATCTCTTTGGATTCTCCTTTAGCTTATCTGCCAAAACTCTCTCATGTCCCCTTTTGTCCTCCTGATTTCCCTCCCAAGTGTACTCCTACACTCCCCATGTTCAAGGGATTCATTTGATCCCACCTGTCGACACCTGACATATTCCTCCTCCTTTTTCCTCGACCAGAGCCTCAATATTTCTAGTCATGCAGAGTTCTCTAATTTTGCCAGCCTTGCCCTTCACACGAACAGGAACATGCTGGCCTGAACTCTTGTTACCTTGCCTTTGCAAGCATCCCGCTTGCCAGACATCCCTTTACCTGCAAACAGCCTCCCACAATCAACTTTTGTAAGCTGCTGTCTAATATCATTAACACCTTCTACCCCGACCTCAAATTTACCTGGACCGTCTCAGACTCCTCCCTCCCCTTCCTAGACCTCTCCATTGCTATCTCGGCCAACCGACTCAACACGGGACGTTTACTATAAACCGACTGACTCCCATAGCTACCAAGATTACACCTCCTCCCACCCTGCCCCCTGTAAAAACGCCATCCCATATTCCCAATTCCTTCGCCTCCGCCGCATCTGCTCCCAGGAGGACCAATTCCAATACCGAACAACCCAGATGGCTTCCTTCTTCAAAGACCGCAATTTCCCCTCAGACGTGGTTAACGATGCTCTTCACCGTATCTCCTCCACTTCCCGCTTTTCTGCCCTTGAACCCCGCCCCTCCAATCGCCACCAGGACTGAACCCCACTGGTCCTCACCTACCACCCCACCAACCTCCAGATACGTCGTATCATCCTTTGTCATTTCCGCCACCTCCAAACAGACCCCACCACAAAGGGTATATTTCCCTACCCTACCCTATCAGCGTTCCGGAAAGACCACTCCCTCCGCGACTCCCTCGTCAGGTCCATACCCCCCACCAACCCAACCTCCATTCCCGGCACCTTCCCCTGCAACCGCAAGAAATGCAAAACTTGCGCCCACACCTCCCCTCTCATTTCCCTCCAAGGTCCCAAGGGATCCTTCCATATCCGTCACAAATTCACCTGCACCTCCACACACATCATTTACTGCATCCACTGCACCCAACGTGGCCTCCTCTACATTGGGGAGATAGGCGGCCTACTTGCAGAACGTTTCAGAAAACACCTCTGGGACACCCGCACCAACCAACCCAACCGCCCCATGGCTGAACACTAACTCCCCCTCCCACTCCACCAAGGACATGCAGGTCCTTGGCCTCCTCCATCGCCAGACCATGGCAACACAACGCCTGGAGGAAGAGCGCCTCAGAGAGAGCGCGAGAGGAAAAAAAAAAGAGAGAAAACACATGAGACATTGTGTGCTTGCATGTGAGAAAGCTTGGTAAAATGTGTATGGGTGTGATGGAGTATAAGCCTGTGAGAGGGTGTGTGCATAGGTATAGTTTTGTGTGAGTGAGTGAGTGAGTGAGTGAGTGAGTGAGTGAGTGTGTGAGAGGCAAGAATGCCCAGAGACCTAGCAGACACTACAACAACGGATGAATGGACACCGCACAACAATCACAAGACAGGGGCATTCCCTCCCAGTGGGGGAACACTTCAGCAGTCAGAGACATTCAGCCTCAGACCTTCAGGTGACAATCCTCCAAGACGGACTTCAGGAGAGGCAACAACACAAAGTAGCTGAGCAGACGCTGATGGCCAAGTTCAGTACCGGTGAGGGCGGTGTGTATGTGTGGGGGGGGGGGGGGGGGGGGAAAGAGGGGTGTGTGTGTGTGTGTGTGTGTGTGTGTGTGTGTGTGTGTGTGTGTGTGTGTGTGTGTGTGTGTGTGTGTGTGTGTGTGTGTGTGTGTGTGTGTGTGTGTGCGCGCGCGCGCGCGGGGTGGGGAACTCTGGGATTTACATATTAATGAACCAAAACATTCTAAAAGATGAAAGCGTTAACAACAATCCAGGTTTGTTCGATATATCATATCAGTTGCATGACACTATAATCTTTTGCTACAAATTCTGTCTCTTATGGTCTTGTTCTCCCCAACCACCTGCTGAAGGAGCAGCGCTTCAAAGATTAGTACTTTCAAATAAACCTGTTGGACTGTAACCTGGTGTTGTGTGATTTTTAACTATTTTAAAACTAATAGAATTATGGTCACTCGTCCCAAAGTGCTTCCCCACTGACACCTCAGTTACTTGCCCGGTCTCATTTTCCAAGAGAAGGTCAAGTTTGGCCCTTCTCTAATACATTCCTGAAGAAGGGCTCATGCCCGAAACGTCAATTCTCTTGCTCCTTGGATGCTGCCTGACCTGCTGCGCTTTTCCAGCAACACATTTTCAGCCCTTCTCTAATACAGCCATTTATATATTGACTGAGAAAGTTTTCTTGAACACACTTAAATTCCTCCACCTCCAAGCCTTTAACACTATGGCAGTCCTAGTCGATGTTTGGAAAGTTAAAATCCCCAACCATTACAACCCCATTATTCTTACAGTTATCTGTGATCTTCCAACATATTTGCTCCTCAATTTCCCACTGACTACTGGGTGCCTTTTGTGATTTTACTAAGTGATCACCCCCCTCTTATTTTTCTGTTCCACCCAAACAGCTTCAGGAATATTCACCAAGTTCTGCCGTGATATTTTCCCTAATCAAAAATCAACTCCTGCTCCTCACTTGCCTCATCTTCTATCTTTCCTATAGCATCTGTACCGAAGAACGTTGAGTTGTTAGTCCTGTCCCTCCCTCAGCCATGTTTCTGCATTAGCTATGCTATCCCAGTCCCATGTTCACACTCATGTCTCAAGTTCATCTGCCTTACCTATCAGGCCTCTTGCATTGAAATAAATTCAGTTTAATTCATCACTCTTCTCTTGTTCCCAACTGTGCTCTTGCCTGCCTTGTCGATTTAACTTGTTCTTTTTAACTTCTGCACTAGCCTCAACTTTCTCTTTTGTCTCATTGCTGTTTGGGGTCCCTGCCAGACCCAGGGGTGCAGGTTCATAATTCCTTAAAAGTGGCAGCAAGTAGACCAGATCGTGAAGGCTGCATTTGGCACGCTGGATTTCATTGGTTAGAGGATAGAGTACAGGAGTTGCAACATCATGTTACAACTGTACATTTGGAGTACTGCATATAATTCTGATCTCCTTGCTATAGAAAGGATGTTATAAATCTGATAAGGGTGCAAAAAAATTTACAATGGTGTTACTTAGACTGAAAGGTTCGAATTAAAAGAACAGGCAGGGTCTTTTTTATCCCAGAACACAGTATGCGGAGGGGCGACCTTATAGAGGTTTATAACATCATAAGGGGCATATATAAAATCTTTATTCCAGGGAAGGGGAGTTCAAAATTAGAGGGCATAGATTTAAAGGCGAGAGGGGAAAGATTTAAAAGGGACCCGAGGGGCAACTTTTTAATGCAGAGGTTAGTGCATATGTGGAACGTGCTGCCAGACAAAATGGTAAAGGTAGGGACAATTACAACATTTAAAAGACATTTGGACAGGTACATGGATTGGAAAGGTTTAGACAGATATGGGTCAAAAGTGTGGTGCTGGAAAAGCATAACAGGTCAGGCAGCATCCGATGAGCAGGAGAATCTACGCTTCGGACATAAGCCCTTCATCAGAAATGAGGCTCATTCCTGATGAAGGGCTTGTGCCCGAAATGTAGATTCTCCTGCCTCTCTGATGCTGCCTGACCTATTGTGCTTTTCCAGCACCACACTCTCAATTCTGATCTCCTGCATCTGCAGTCCTCACTTTCTCCTTAGAGGGATATGGGCCAAACACAGGCAAATGGAATGAGGTCAGTTTCGGAAACCTGGTCGATCTGGACAAGTTGGGCCAAAGGGCCTGTTTCCATGCTTTATGGCTCTAAGTCATTCAGCTTCTGCACTTGCCGATTGCAACTGTTCACAGTGGCTCTGTCTATCTTGAGACCATTTTCGACTTTTTATTCCAAAATGTGAAGGTACAGATCAAAAAGAACAGTTTGGTCTTTGTGGAAGTTGGCTGCTCAGTGTGCCAGATGTAATCACTCTGGTTCCTGATTTGCATCTCACTTCAAAATCGTATCCTTGCACCTTGTCAAGTAACTAAGTGTTATTGCTGAACTGGTAGTACGTAGACCCAAGTATTATTCAGGGGACCTGGGTTCAAATCTCATCAAGGCAGACTGTGGAATTTTAATTCAATAAATATCTAGAACTAAAGAAATCTAACGATGACCATGAAACCATTTGTCAATTGTTGTAAAAACCTAACTACTTCACTAAAATCCTTCGAGAGAGGGAACTGATCTCCTTAGCTGGTCTGGCTTACATGCGACTCCAGACCCACAGCAATGTGGTTTTTTTCTTATCTACCCTCAGAAATAGCCTAGCAAGCTACTCAGTTGTATCAAAGGTGAAAAGAAACATAACAGGACAGACCACCTGACATTAATTAAAACATAGAAACAACAATAGCAAACAAAGCTCTATTGACCTTGTAAAATCTTCTTTACTGGGGGTTAGTGCCAAAATTGGGAGGGCTGTCTCATGGACTAGTCAACCAACAGCCTGACAGTCACACTTATAGAATCATACCAAATAAATGCTATGACACGGGTAAACCCTCCTGATTAATTTAAACTAGCAATAAAGAAAGATTATTGCATGGGATAAATCCTATGAAAATTCAAGAGGCCAAGACCTATTTAAAAATTAACAATGTTATTTCTTAAAGTATAACAGAGAATAATTAAGTAACAACTATTTACAACTCCTTCCTCTAACCTATCTTTTACTTTCCCTTCTATAATACTAGTCTGATAAAACTCCCGAGTAAGATTTACCAAAAATTCAAATTTCAAAACCAGGCAGCTACCGAATCTTCCCTTTGTATCTTCCTCGGTAGATTGCGTCCTTATTAGGGATTTCTGTTTCACAGGTCTTCGATAGATAATGGTACCTTTAAGAAAACGGTGTTTTGAGCAGTCTGTACATGCTGATAGCTTGGTAGTTCTCCCATCAACTGTTCTCCAAAGCATCGGATTGTTTCATTGGTTTTTAATATTGTCAATGTATTAAATTCATCATAGTTGATTGGAGGTTGGTATTTTGGGGTATAATTTAAACTGATTAGCCGTATTCGAATTTGTTTTTTTTAAATCTCATAGCAACTCAGCCAGTGCTAGCTGCTAGACCAAATGTTACATTATAAATTCTCCAGCACTCTGTGTATTTGCTAAGTCCTTCACTCTCTTAAAAGTACAGTACACTTCTGCACCTTCATAACACAAACAAAGTCTCAGACAACACCATCACCATCTCTGGATATTTCCTGTCATACCAGCAGGACAGACCAAGCAGAGATATTATACAATTGGGAGGGATTGCCCTGGAAGTCCTCAACATTGACTATGAATCCTATGAAGTTTCATGGCATCAGGTCAAACGTAAGTAAAGAGCAAACTCCTACTGATTAACGTGCGCAAAACTTTGACAGATGAAAAAAATGTGGCAGAAATGTGCAGTTGTGCACTTTGGTAGGAAGAGTTGGGAAGCTGGATATTGCTTAAATGGAAAAAGGTTGCACAGAGCTACAGAACAAAAGGGTTTAGAAGTCCTTGTCCATGAATCACAAAAAGCTAGCAAATTCAGCCGCTAATAGGGAAAGCAAATAAGACCACAAGACACAGGAGCAGAATTAGGCCATTCGGCCCATCCAGCCTTTGATCACGATGAGATGTTTCTCAACCCTTTTCTAGTGCCTTCTCCCTGTAACTATCAATCTCCCAACTAATCAAGAATTTCTCTGTCTTAAATACACTCAATGGGTGATCTCCACAGCCCTTTGAAGCAATGAGTTCCGCAGACTCACCACATTCTGGTTGAAGAAATTCCTCCTCAGCTCAGTTCTAAAGGGTCATCCCTTCACAGAGGCTGTACCCTCAGGTCTCAAGTGGAACTTGGCCTTTATTTCAAAAGGGAATGGAGTATAAAAGGGAGGAAGCTTTGCTAAAAATAACCAAGGCATTAGTCAGACCAAAGCTAAAATACTGAGAACAGTTTTGGACCCTTTATCTAAGGAAAGCTATACTGATAGTGGAGTCAATCCAGAGAAGGTTCACTAGGCTGATACCAGGTATGGAGGGACTGTCTTTTGAGGTGAGGTTGAGTAGACTGGGCCTGTACTCACTATAGTTGAGAATAATAGGAGGTGACCTTATTAAAACATCCAAGGATCTTAGGGGACTTGACAGGGTACGTGCAAAAAACTCGTTTACCCTTGTGGACTAGTTTTAGAGCAGTGGGCATAATCTCAGAATAAGGGGTCACATATTTAAAAAAAGAGAGATGAGAAGAAATTTCTTCACTTGGTGATTAATAAATCTGTTGAATTATTTACCATTGAGAACTGCTGAAACTAGATCATTAAGTATATTCAAGGCTGCATTGGACAGATGATTTTTAAATCAGTGAGGGAATCAAGGGCCATGGAATTAAGTCAGGGAAGTGGAGTTGAGGATTATCAGGTCAGCCATGATCTCACTCAATGACAAGCAGATTTAATGAGCCAAATGGTCTTCTTCTGCCCCTACATCTCATTGCCTTATGACAATGTATGTTTCAAGAAGCTCTAAAGAAACTTGAGTCCATGGGAATTAGGGAGAAAAATGCTCCACTGTTCGCAGTCATACCAAACACAAAGAACAACAGTTATGGTTACTGAAGGTCGGTCATCTCAGCTTCAGGACACCTCTGCACAAGTTCCTTAAGCTCATGTCCTAAGACCAACCATCTTCAGCCTCTTTAGCAATACCCATCTCCCTACCACAAGATGGAAAGTGACCACTTTGCTGATGGTTGCACTATTCACAACTTCTCAGATACTGAAGCAGTCGGTGTTCAAATGCAGGAAGACATGGACAATGTCCAGATTTGGGCTGACAAATGGTAAGTAATATTTGTGCCATACAAGTGCCAGGCTATGACTATCTCCAACAAGAGAAAATCTAACCATCACCTCATGGCACTAGCATCACTGAATTCTTCCATTTACACTTGCTTACAAATCCCTGAAAATATATACCTTGCGCACTTCGTCCCTCACACCTTAACAATTCATTTTCATGAGACAGGCTTGAATAAAAAGTAATATTATTAAACCTACACAAGTTTATACAACGTCATTCTGAAATCTTTTTGTTATAATGTTCACTGTATAACGATACTAAATACAGTTCTGCAACAATTGGAAAATGTTGCTACATAAAAAAAGATTGACTACAAGCAATTAATATTATTGCTGCATTTAGAAAGTAACTTGATTTTTTTGTTTCCTCAGACTCAATCTGGATAGCAGGAGCTGAAATTGGGTAAAAACAATGACTGCAGCTGCTGGAAACCAGATTCTGGATCAATGGTGCTGGAAGAGCACAGCAGTTCAGGCAGCATCAGAGGAGCTTCAGCAAAATCGACATTTCGGGCAAAAGCCCTTCATCAGAAATAAAGGCAGAGAGCCTGAAGCATGGAGAGATAAGCTAGGGGAGGGTGGGGATGGGGAGAGAGTAGCATAGAGTACAATGGGTGAGTGGGGGAGGAGATGAAGGTGATAGGAAATGACCTGGGAGTTGCAGTGGGAGAGGGACTCCCTGAGATTCTTGTCGAGAGAGGAGGAAAACTTCTTCAAGGCAGGCACCCTTGCAAGAGGATTCGCAGTAGGGTTAAAATCAACAAGGTAAAAACAATGACTGCAGATGCTGGAAACCAGATTCTGGATCAATGGTGCTGGAAGAGCACAGCAGTTCAGGCAGCATTCTGGATCAATAGTGCTGCCTGTCGCAAAGATGTTACTACAGTTGTTATGGGGGATTTCAACATGCAGGTAGACTGGGAGAATCAGGATGGTATTGGACCTCAAGAAAGAGACTTTGTGGAATTCCTCCAAGATGGATTCTTAGAACAGCTGGTGCTGGAGCCTACCAGGGAGAAGGCAATTCTGGATCTGGTATTGTGCAACGAACCAGAATTGATCACGGACCTCGAAGTGAAGGAGCCATTGGGAAGTAGTGACCATAATACAATAAGCTTCAATCTGCAATTTGAGAGGGAGAGGGTACAATCGGAAGTGACAATATTTCTGTTGAATAAAGGGAACTATGGAGCTATGAGGGAGGAGCTGGCCAAAGTTCAATGGTGCATTACTTAGCAGGGATGACCGTGGAGGAACAATGGCGGATATTTCTGTGTATAATGCAGAAGATGCAGGATCAGTTCATTCCAAAAAGGAAGAAAGATCCCAGGAGGAGGCATGGGTGGCCGTGGCTGATGAGGGAAGTTAAGAAACATATAAAGTTAAAAGAGAAAAAGTATAACATAGCAAACATAAGTGGGAAAACGGAGGACAGGGAAGCTTTTAAAGAACAACAGAGGATTACTAAGAAGGAAATACGCAGAGATAAAGTGAGGTACGAAGGTAAACTGGCCAAAAATATAAAGGAGGATAGTAAAAGCTTTTTTAGGTATGTGAAAGGCAAAAAAATGGTTAAGACTAAAATTGGGCCCTTGAAGACAGAAACAGGGGAATATATTACGGGGAACAAAGAAATGGCAGAAGAATTGAATTGGGACTTCAGATCTGTGTTCACTGGGGAAGACACAAGCAATCTCCCTGAAGTAACAATGGCTGAAAGACCTGAACTAAAGGGAATTTATATTTGCCAGGAACTGGTGTTGGAGAGACTGTTAGGTCTGAAGGTTGATAAGTCCCCGGGCCTGATGATCTACATCCCAGGGTACTGAAGGGGATGACTCGAGAAATCGTGGATGCGTTAGTGATTATTTTCCAGAGTTCGATAGATTCGGGATCAGTTCCTGTGGATTGGAGGGTGGCTAACATTGTACCACTTTTTAAGAAAGGTGGAGAGAGAAAGCAGGAAATTATAGACCAGTTAGTCTGACCTTAGTGGTAGGAAAGATGCTGGAGTCTATTATAAAGGATGAAATTACAACACATCTGGATAGTAGTAACAGGATAGGTCAGAGTCAGCATGGATTTATGAAGGGGAAATCATGCTTGACTAATCTTCTGGAATTTTTTGAGGGTGTTACTCTGAAGATGGACGAGGGAGATCCAGTAGATGTAGTGTACCTGGACGTTCAGAAAGGTTTTGATAAAGTCCCACATAGGAGGTTAGTGAGCAAAATTAGGGCACCTGGTATTGGGGGCAAAGTACTAACTTGGATTGAAAGTTGGTTGGCTGATAGGAAACAAAGAGTAGTGATAAACAGCTCCATTTCGGAATGGCAGGCAGTGACCAGTGGGGTACCACAGGGATCAGTGCTGGGACCGCAGCTTTTTACAATATATATTAATGATATAGAAGATGGTATTAGTAATAACATTAGCAAATTTGCTGATGGTACTAAGCTAAGTGGCAGGGTGAAATGTGAGGAGGATGTTAGGAGATTACAGGGTGACTGGACAGGTTAGGTGAGTGGTCAGATGCATGGCAGATGCAGTTGAATGTGGATAAATGTGTGGTTATCCATTTTGGTGGCAAGAATAGGAAGGCAGATTACTACCTAAATGGAATCAATTTAGGTAAAGGGGCAGTACAAAGAGATGTGAGTGTTCTTGTACACCAGTCAATGAAGGTAAGCATGCAGGTACAGCAGGTAGTGAAGGCGGCTAATAGCATGCTGGCCTTCATAACAAGAGGGATTAAGTATAGAAGCAAAGAGCTTCTTCTGCAGCTGTACAGTGCCCTGGTGAGACCACACCTGGAGTACTGTGTGCAGTTCTGGTCTCCAAATTTGAGGAAAGACATTCTGGCTATTGAGGGAGTGCAGCGTAAGTTCACGAGGTCAATTCCTGGAATGGCGGGATTACCTTACACTGAAAGACTGGAGCGACTGGGCTTGTATACCCTTGAGTTTAGAAGACTGAGAGGGGATCTGATTGAGACATAAGATTATTAAAGGATTGGACAATCTGGAGGCAGGAAACATGTTTCTGCTGATGGGTGAGTGCCGAACCAGAGGACACAGCTTAAAAATAAGGGGTAGGCCATTTAGGACAGAGATGAGGAGAAACTTCTTCACCCAGAGAGTGGTGGCTGTGTGGAATGCTCTGCCCCAGAGGGCAATGGAGGCCCAGTCTCTGGATTCATTTAAGAAAAAGACTTGGATAGAGCTCTCAAGGATAGTGGAATCAAGGGTTATGGAGATAAGGCAGGAACAGGATACTGATTAAGGATGATCAGCCATGATCATATTGAATGGTGGTGCAGGCTCTAAGGGCAGAATGGCCTACTCCTGCACCTATTGTCTATTACACTACTTGTGTTGATTCAATTCAGACATGTCACATGATTTTGCTAACCCTATCGACTTAGACAAACACTACGGGCAGAATTTCACTTAAAAATATCGGAATATTCTTTATTCATTCATGGGATGAGGGTGTCTCTGACTAGATCAGCATTTATTGTCCAGAGGGCTGTTAAGAGTCAACCACATTGCTGTGGGTCTGGAGTCACACATAAGCCAGGCCAGGTAAGGATAGCAGTTTCCTTCCCTAAAGGACATTGGTGAACCAGATGGGTTTTTCCAAATCGGCAATGATGGCATAGTCATCATGAGACTAAATTCCAGATTTTTATTGAATTGATATTCCAACATCTGCCATGGCAGGACTTGAACCCAGGTCCCCTCAACATTACCTAAGTTTCTGGATTAACAGTCTAGCGATAATACCACTAGGCTATTGGCTCCCCCTAAATAAACACACAAATTAGTCAGCAACTTGTCAAAAAGGACAAGTTTCCATGAATTCTTAAGATGCTATCTTGTACATAAGTTCCCTGTAATTTTGACAAAGTTTTCACATTTGCATATTAAATCTCTCCATTGAAGGTTAAGTCTAATAATTATCCACTCAAGTATCCTTTCAGTAACATCGCAAGTATTGTAAATGACTGCTTTTGAACTTCTCTTGGCCAAACGGCAAATGATAATAAGTGTGGAGTGTTTTTCATTCAGGTTGTCAATTATTATAATTTTTCAAAATGTCAAATTTTGCATTTTCCTTTGCAATTTTTTTTTCAGTCTTTCATGTTTCTCCATATCTACTTTGTCAGTGAACTTATATATTTTAATGCACCCTTCAGTTTACGTCTGAACACTCAAATCACACTGATTAAAGAAATACCCTGTTAGTTCATTGTCTGCTGAAATCCCAATTACCCAGTTGCCCTTGTGGTGGATCAGTTCACACTTTTAGCAATTTGGTATGTAGAAGTTACATAAAGTTAAACATGTACAAAAAAGTATCCAGTGTATACACACTAGCAAAATCTGGCCCTTTTTAATGTGAAAAGGGCTGTACTGCATATAAAAAGTATTGTGCAAGTGTTATATATGAAAACTAAAAGGGAAAGCATCTTGAAATACATTTTTCAGGATCAATGGCTGGGAGATTTTTTAAAAAGCTTAGAGTGTTAATATGTACAGTCCTGATCAAACAGGAAAACTGTAAACATTTCATTACAATACATGTTAAAGCAAATACTTCATAAAATGTCTCAATTTCATTTCATAATCTACTGATATTGCTGTCAAATTTGTATTAAATACTGCCTCCTGGTGATGGAATACAATTCCTGCCTCAAGTAAAAGTCCTGTGTAGCAAATATCACCCTGATCAATTTGAATTTTTTTCCTTTTCTTGTGCTCTTAACACAAAAATGCAACAGTGCCATTTTAAACTCTGTTCATTCTAAACATTAGAAGTTTGCAATATTTAAAGTTACTGATCCTTTCTACCTTAAAATAAACCCAACTGAAATTTTAGCTAAAACAAAATCAATGATTATGCATTAACCTGAACTTTCTTTCAAAGGGATTTATGAAAGCATTAAAACAAAAAATGGAGAATTCAATTGTAATGGCATTTCAAGATCATTAGGGCGGCAGGGTGGCTGAGTGGTTAACACTGCTGCATCACAGCACCAGGGTCCCAGGTTCCATTCCAGCCTTGGGTGACTGTGTGTGGAGTTTGCACATTCTCCCAATGTCTGTGTGGGTTTCCACCGGGTGCTCCGGTTTCCTCCCACAATCCAAAAATGTGCAGGTCGGGTAAAGTGGCCATGCTAAATTGCCCATAGTGTTAGGTGCATTAGTCAGAGGGAAATGGGTCTGGGTGGGTTACTCTTCGGAGGGTCGGTGTGGACTGGTTGGGCAAAGGGCCTGTTTCCACACTGTAGGGAATCTAATCTAATCAAAGCCTAACTTTAAATACTTATTTTCTTGATAGTAAAATAGACTTTGAAAAACTTTCAGATTTCAGGCTTATTCACAACAGAAAAATCAACGTTTATTTATTTGTGGAACAAATTTCAGACTTTTTTCTATACAAGTTCAATATGAATGCTAACCATCACTGTTCACAATACAATCACGATGGAAGTAGATTTGTCCCAATGGGCAGGTTATTTTGGCTAAATAAGCATAGAGAAAGAAATGAGCACAGCATAAAATACATTGTGGTTGAATTGTATAATCCCTATAGCATGGAGACAAGCTATTCAGCCCATAGATTCCACACTGACCCTTTGAACAGCATCCCATTCAGACCCACAACCTTATCCCTATAATCACACATTTCCCATGGCTAATCCACCTAGCCTGCACATCTTTGGTCTGTGGGAGGAAACCATAGCACCCAGAGGAAACTCACACAGACACTGGTAGAACATTTGTATGGAGTGTGCACTGTCATCAGAGGGTGGAATTGAGCTCGGGTCTGTGGTGTTGTGAGGCAGTAATGCTAACCACTGAGCCACCACAGATCCAATCAAATGACGAGAAGCATTTCTTTTCAGAGTGCCATCAGCATACACCAAGTACAGAATCCTGATAGATAATCAAAAAGGGAGCTGAACAAGCTCCTGAGAGAACACAATTCATACTATAATGAGAATAGCTGGGATTAGCAAAACTCATGAGTTACTATGGAATTTGCATACATTTCAGGAATGAGAATTTCAATACTGTCTTCCTAAGTTGACTTTAAATATTTTTCCCACCATACCAGAAAATTGCGCAAATTCAGAACATAAGGATGATGGCCATGTTTAAGAGACTCAAGAGTGTAATGCTGGAAAAGCACAGCAAGTCAGGCATCATCCAAGGTGCAGGAAAATTGGTGTTTTAGGCATAAGCCATTCATCAGGAATCCTGATGAAGGTCTTATGCTCAAAACATCAATTCTCCCGCTCCTCGGATGCTGCCTGACCTGCTGTGCTTTTGCAGCACCACACTCTCGACTCTGACCTCCAGCATCTGCAATCCTTACTTTCTCCATGTTTAAAAGGCTGCCCAATTTTGAACAGAAAGGTTTTAAAAGGGACCAATATTCTTCTCCCATCGTTCTTTTCCGTGTGCAGGCCTGTAAACTGACATACAATTGTACTTGAAGTCTATGGATAATAGGCCAACAGTATAAAATTTAAATTTGTCTCAACAAAGTTTTTAAAATGTTAATAAAATTGGCTGCTATGGTATTGGCAAATACAGGTTCACTCAGATTGGAACTTCTGCATGCAAGCGACAATCACAATCATGTCCATCTGGGAAGATGGATGCAGCAAAGAAAAGCTTTCCACAGGAAAGGCGGGAGGAAACGGGGGAAAAAAATGCTTGAAATAAAAAAGCTACATGACATATCAATGTAGAAATGTTTTACATTCCCTGCAAGCAGCACACTATTTTCACATGCATGAAAATACCACTTAAGTCCTCTCACTGTACATAAAATTCCTCCAATTTGTGTGAAGGCAGCATTATTATTTAAAGAGCATAACCGTGCTGTATTTTTAAATGGTTTACATAAGCTACATGTGGCTTCTTTTCTTGAATTCACATCGTATAGTACCAATTACTCTTTATGCCTGAAGAATTTGTTTCTCTCCAAAGTCGATTGGTTTACCTAATTAAAATAGAATTCTGGAAATAAACAGATTAAATGAGATTTGAAAAGTGCAAAGGCTGATTAAAGTTTCAGGGTAATCCACTTCATTCTAGTGTTGATGAAATTCTTGAAACATCAACCTCTCTTTTCAGTTGCTGAAGGACAAATGAAGCATTTTCAGAATTTTCTATTTCTGATCTCTCAACTCCAGAATTTGCATGTCTTTACATCTGGGATAGGACATCTTATTTAGCCAATGTTAAAGAACTAGAAATCTTTAATTTTGAAAACTGTCATTGTATTTTTACTTAATTATGTCAAGAACAGGAAAATTCTAACTGCATGAATTCTAAACAAAGATCAATGGAAACTTGCAACAACACTTAACTATCAAAGTAAAGAAAGTTTCTTGACACCAAAATATCTAGAATTAGAAGTGACATTGGCAAAACGTTATCTAAAATAACTTAATTTATGTAATTCAGAGACAATAAAAATGAAGTAGCACATATTTATTTCTCTTTCTTAACTCATTTTGTGTTACATTGTTTAAACTGGATTTCAGTAGCCAACCCCCATTCAGGCCATGTTTTGGAGTTTAGCTCGG